>NC_092879.1:98190856-98388356 GCF_028372415.1 Notamacropus eugenii | reverse complement strand
CCTTCTAGCTCTTATGCTTGGCAATTCTGGCCCAGCACAGACAGACCCTTGGGTCAATTTACCGCTACGTGGCCTTCCTCATGGCCCAGGTAATTGTGGACATCATTCAAAGCTGCCAGTGCGCACTGCCTGAGAGAGGACAAAGAGAGAGAAGAGGTGTGATGGAGGTGATAGAGGAGGGAGAAAGACAGATAGAGGAGGCGATAGGGGTGGTCGGGAAAGGGAAAGTCAAGGAAGGGAAGAGGAAGGGGTCAGAAGCCAAATGCTAAAGGTTGTCATGGGTGGTCTGATGAGCAGGAGATCCGTTTGGGTGCGGAGCCTCCCGGTCAAGTCTGCATTAGCAGAAGGGGTAGAGGCAGGAGCAGGAGGCCCACTGGAGGTGGAGGGAGGTGAGAAGATAAGAGAAGGCTGGTGGGGTGGGTAGAAGGAGAGGAGAAAGGAAAGGATGGCCCATGAACCAAGGTAAGACTACTTACTTCCGGATGACCAAAGCTTCCTTGTTATCTGGTCGAAAGAACTCGTAGTTCTTGTAGTGGACGGCCTCTCGGCGGTACTGGCCTAAATTGAACACTAAACAGAGAGTTGGGAGGAGGCAGCTTTGAGTGGGTGAGTTTGGCACATTGACCTTAGCGGCGGAAGGGGCTCAGTGATGTGGTGACTTCTTCTTTTCTTCTCTGGGGAGGGATCCGGTATCATTCAAGGGGGGAAGGACCATAGGAATGTGGATGAGATTTAGTTCTGGGGACCACATTAGGAAGTGTGTCCAGGGAAGGGCGACTAGGCTGCCAAGGCAGAGGAGGGATTGGCCTCAGAGGACAGAGCTAGAGCCATGGGAGGAGGATCTCCTCTTTGTGCCCACCAGACTTCTTGAGGCTAAATGCCCCCAATTCCTTCAGTTGGGTCCTTGTATGACAGATTCCCTAATCTGCTCCTCACCCTGGTCTGCCTCCTTTGGCCATGATCCTGCTCCAAGGGCCTTTCTAGAATGTGTGTTCTGACAAAGTGCCTCGCACCCCCTAATCCTCAGCACTTGAGATCATGGGTTTGTATCAGGACATAGGTTCATGGCTACATTTAATTCTCTGAGCATTTATTAAATGTCTACTACATACAAGACACTGGGATACAAAGGCAAACACAGAACACTTCCTGCTCTCAAGCAGGCCCCAGTCTCTGTCTGGGGAGGGGAGGAAACCCTGAATTGCTTTGGAGTCACAGAACCTGAGTTCAGCTATTTGGGACTCCTGGGAAAAGCTCAAAGCAATTTGCTTTGGGCCAGACATTGTCATATCTTTACTGGAGCCTTGAAATGGCTGCGTACGTCTGAAAGTCCTCGGACGAGAGCTCTGCTCACTACCTTGGCATCTGCCTTCTCATCTGTGGAAGATCCTGTACAGTGCTATGATCCCCTGAGGCCACTAGATGGGGATGGGGAAGCCACTAACTCTGGGATCCTAGGGAAGGGGAATCTCCATTCTGATGGGGAACTAAGGAGTGGCATGGGAGCCTCCTTGGCCAGAAGGCTGTACGTACCTTTGGTTGGGGTCCCAATCCAATTGAGGTACCTGGTAAGCTTTGTAGAGATATAGGTCTTGCCCCGGGCAGGCAGCCCCACCATGATCACCATCGTGGGGGAGTTGGTGAACTGGGGAATGGATGCTGAAATTTAATTCAAGTTGAGAAGCATTTAGGAAGTTGCCTGGGATGGTGCTTGGTGCCAGTTCCTTTGCTGCACCCAATCCTTGCCCTCCAGGAGCAGATGATCTAATGAAGCCAGGCTGGGGCTAGGAAATCAGAGACTTCGCAGTAGAATACAAGGTAGCTTGTGGTGGGGCACAGGAGATACCTGGGCAAAGTGCCCAAGGAAGATGTGAAGAGGGAGAGATGGTGGGGCTGATGGAGCAGTTCACCAGGGTGGGTTGGAACTTGGCAGAAGGCATTGAGATGCCTCATCCCCTGGCAGCTGCTGGCCCTCTTTTCCCCAGCTCCAGGGTGTTTCAAGCCTCAGTGGCAGTGATTATCCACTTACTTCCTTAGGAGCTCGCCAGCGTGGTGGAGGGGAAAGGCCTTTACAGTTAGGAGAGGCCTAGGCTTAAAACTCAGCTCTGGCTTTACTTACTGGACACAAGTGGCTAGGCCTCTGGGCCTCAGTTTCCTCCCCTTTACAACTGGAGTGATAATGCTTGAGCAGGGGAAGAAAGGGCTAGATGAGCCTTCCAGCTGACAGGTGAGGGCCTGGTTTCCAATCCCAGCTCTGTTCCAGTGGCACCTTGGAACACTTCAGCTTCCCAGGCCTTAGGCTCCCTTTTGTAAAATTACAAGACTGGACTAGGTGTACTTTAGAGTCCTATGCAGCTCCCAATACTAGGATTGCAAAGGCAGGACTGGCATTTTTTGTGCCCAGCGCCTCCCACAATGCCCTCCAGAGGCAAAGTGGGCACTTACTAAATGCTCGGGCTGAACTGAGATGACTGATCTCAGGAGAGGAAAGAAGTACCCCCAGAGCCTGGGGTGGGCCTGAGGGAGCCGTCAAGGGAGGAGGTGGGGGGCCTCAGGGGCAGCAGGGTGCTACTGGAAGGGGCCCTTTGGCCAAGGCAAGTCACACACTGGCCCAAGGCCTCCCATGCCCAGGCCCCCTGTATCACTGTGACTATGGCTTTATCTACAGAGAATTTGCAACACCCAGCCCAGAAAGCGGAGCGAAGGAGCACCCCCAGCACAAGGGCAGGCTGTTGTCTTTGGGGAACTGGCCCTCCTCTCTTCTTTGAAAATATTTATGGCTCTTGACCTTCTCTCTCAGCCCCCTTCCCATTGCCTCCTCCTCCCTCCATCTTCCTCCTCCCCATGTAACTCCCCCCGTCTCCCCCCCCCCCCCCCCCCCGTTCTAAACTGAATTTCAAATGAATTTTCCACTACCTTGATGTCCCTGAGCACTGGGGCATCTCCTTCCTTCCCTCTCTGTCCCTTTTCTACGCCCCCTCCCGCAACTTTTGGTTCTGGGACAGTGGGACAGTGTCCTCCCATTAGTGGAAACAGGACACTCTGAAACAGGACTGAGGGAGGGAGGGAGGGCCCCACATGGTGGTTTTGTGTAACCAACACCTGTCTCCCACAGCCAGAGGGACTGAACTTAGACACGTCACCTCGCCTCACCCCAACCCCCAGCTAGGGAGAGGGGCACCCAGTGAAGGAACAAAACTTTTCCAGTCTTCATATGGGAGTCAGGAGAACTGGGTTCCACATGTGGAAGGACTCCTGGCCCATGGAACCTTGGGCAAGTTCCTTTCCTCCTCCGGACCTCAGTTTCTCTGGCTATCAAATGTTGGACTAGGTGATTTCCAAGTGCCTTTCCAACTCTCAAGTTCAACTCTTATTTACTTGCTGGGTGACTCGCAGCAAGTCACTCCTACACTCTGGGTCTCAGTCTTCCTCTCTATAAAAGGGGTGTGTGCAGGTTGGAGGACAGGGTCTAGTCTGAACCCCTGATATCCCGTAATTCCAATTTGTAGCTTTGGGGAGCCCTAAGTGCCGTGTTCTCAAAGAAGAGAAACAATAGAAGGTTCAAGAAATAAAGGGAAGGTTCTAATTGGGAGAGGAAGGTTCTGAAGGAAAAGAGAATGTTCTAAGCAATGTGTCCCAAGGAGACAGAGACTTCTAAAGGAGAGGGACGAAGCCTCCGAGAGCCAGGTGAGGGTGCAGGCTCAGGGTGCGGGAGGAGAGAAACACACGGACATCCCCCTCCTGTTCAGCTGTCTCTGGCTGCCCCTGCCCTCACCCTGCCAGCCCCGCTGACAGCTCCCCCTACCCCACTGGGGGCCCAGCCCCTTGTCTTCCTGGGGGCCCCAGCCTCCTTACAGCTCTGTCATTCCCCTGGGGGGCCCCAGCTTCCCCCCACCCCAACCCGACTTACAGCCCCTGCGCTGCTGCAGATGGCTGCCGCTGGCATGGGGAATCCAGATCTTCTGTAGCCGTGTCTGGGTGAGTTCCCCCATCTCTTGGGACATGTCGGGTCTCCCTTTCTCTGCTCCCTCCCTCCCTGTCTCTCTGCTCTCTCTCTCTGTCTCTCTCTCTCTCTGTCTCTCTTTCTCTCTCTCCCTCTCCGTCTCCGTCTCTGTCTCTGTCTCTTTGTCTGTCTGTCTGTCTCTCTGTCTGTCTCTCTCTGTCTGTCTCTCTGTCTGTCTCTCTCTCTCTCCCTCTCCGTCTCTGTCTCTGTCTCTGTCTCTCTCTCTCTCCCCGTCTCTCTCTTTCTCCACTTTCCCACCTCCGCCTGCTACTCTAAGGTCCTAGACTGCCTTGGCTAGATCTCAGCTGTGGCTTTGCTGGGAGGGATCCTGGGGGAGGGAGTGTCTGTAATACTGTCCTTCCCCTGATGGCCCCAGGCTGGACAGAGGTCAGTAAGGGAGGCCTCTGAACTGCCCCCACCAACTGCCTGTCCCCTAACTGTGTATGGAGCAGATAACCTCCAAGCCCCTTCTCCTCCCCCTCCCTCTCCCTCCAAGGCTGCCAATGGAAAGAGGGCTTTGGGTGTCAGTCTCCTCCCTCCTGCAAGACACACCCTACTCCAGGGGTGGGGACCAGGATGGCCCCCTGGGGTCAGAGAGGGCAGAGATGGCTGCTGCCCTCTGAGGAAGCTGTCCCAGGCAGTATCTCCCCCCACCCCAAAATGAGAGGCTCAGGAGAAAGAGAGAGGCAAGAGGGAAAGATGGAGGTATAGAGTACCCAGAGGACTGAGGGACTGAAGGATAGATGGGGAAACTGAGGCACAGAGGGAGAAAGGAAGGGAGAAAGTGAGGAACAGAAAAGGAAAGAGAGAGAAGCCCAGAGGGATATAAAGAGGAAGGAAGGGAACAGAGGGACATTATAACAGAAGAAGAGAAAGCGAGATGAAGGAGTCAGTAAAGGAGAGGAAGGAGAAAGGGAAAGAGGAAGAGAGAAGACAGGGTCCTGGTGCTCACTACTCATGTGGGCAAGGAGGAAGAGGAGGCTTGGGGTTGGGGGAGCCTCTGAATGGGGAGCCTGGGGTAGGATCGGGGTCACTGCACTACCCTGGCCCCAGGCCCAGGGCTCCTCTGGGAGCAATGGCCTGTAAGTAGGACAGATGGGTCCCTGGCCCAGAGAGAGACCACACAGCAGCCTCCCCCACCCCACGTGCAGGGCCCGTGGGTCTTACTGCCCTCTCAGCTACAAAAGTCTGGCTTTGTTCCCATTCCTGCCTCTTTCTCCCCCCAAGAAGAGGGCACAAGGCCAAAGCTGGTCTCAGCGTGTCCCCCTGCCTCAGCCTGGAACTCCAGGGGGCAGGGTGGGGCTTGGCTACTTTCTCTCTCTCTCTCTCTCCCCTTCTCTCTCTTCCTCCCTTTCTCTCTCCCACTTCTCTTTCTTTCTCCCTTTCTCTCTCCCTGCCTCTCCCTTTCTCTCCTTCCCTTTCTTTCTCTCTTCCTCCCTTTGTCTCTTGCTCCCCCTTCTCTCTGCCTCTTCCCCTCCCATCATCTCTCTCTCTCTCTCTCTCTCTCTCTCTTTCTCTTTCCTTCACTGTCTCTCCTCTGTGTGTCTCTTTCACTCTGGCTGTGACTCCCTCTAATATATCTCCAGGATTAGATACCTTTTCTCAGTGGCTCCCTGAGACCCCAGCCCTCCTTCTCCTCCCAGCTCCAGGATCTAAAAACAATTGAAATCCCTTGCTTGGTCTGCCATTAACTCTGATGTCCTGGTAGCAGAGCTGGAGAAGAGCTCCCACTCACCCTGGGATTTTACAGTGAACACTAAGATCTTTCCATGGGAACCCTGAGAGTGGCCTAGGGTGTTTGAGGGGGGCACATTCTTCCATATACTTCACAGAAAGGAAAACAGGTTCTAAGAGAAAGGGCCTCACCCGAGTTCACAAGAAGGCTTAGTGGCAGAGTTGAGATTTCAACCCATCTACAGACACTTCCTAGCTGTGTGACCCTGGGCAAGTCACTTCACCCAGTTTTGTCAAATGAGGTAGAAAAGGAAACAGCAAAGCATTCCAGTATCTCTGCCAAGGAAGCACCAAATGGGACCATGAAGAGTCGGACATGGCTGAAACCACTGGACAGACAGGACTCTTTCTGCTCACTGTTTTACAGAGGAGGAAATCAGCCGCGAGAGGAGCAACAGTGTGCCTGAGGAGTCACAGGCCCCTCAAGTTAAGCCAGGGTCTTGGTCCTGCTGGACTTGCAGGCCACCACACACTGCCCCTCCTGCTTGACTGCCTGAGTGCTAGAGGAAGATGCTAATTGGCTTAGATTTAGTCCCACCTTTTACTGAGGGGGGAACCCAGGATCAGAGCATATGATGGTGAGGAGGCAGTCCAGCGTCCTTATTTTAGTTCTTGATAGAGGAAACAGAGACTGAAACAGGGGAAGGGACCTAGAATCACAGAACATCAGACCTAGAAGGACACTTAAAGGTCATAGAGTCTGACCCTCCTAGAGTTACAAAGGGAGAAACTGAAGCCTAAAGGTCATTGCCCATGACTCTTGTCACATCCCAAAAGAGGGAGGAGAGGCTCAAAGCAAAGGATCTAGACTTAGAAGAGCCCCCTGGTCTAGTTAGTGAACAAAAAGGGCTCCCCAAATGCTTCCAGTTTGGTAAAGAGGTGGTGGTGCAGGTAGGGGGAAACTGAGTCTCTGAAGGGCTTGCCCAAGATCACACCACTGGACTGCCCCACACCTCCACCCTGAGATAGTCCAAATTTGGTATGTTTCAGAGAGCCAGTCGATCCCTTCGATTCCCTGGGGAACCAACCTTTCTCCAAACCTTGGGGGCAGAGAAGGACCCCCACCCTCATAGCTCTGCCCAGTTTTTGCCTCCTCCCCAGTCATCTACACCTTCCTTTGCGAGCCTTTATGCCCCCTACCCTTACCTGCTCTCTTCACTCTTCTGTCCTCCATGGCTTAGCTAATTCTCCGGAGACAGCCCCAGAGGGGCTTTTGATTTGAAAATCAGGTAAGGTTGCCGTGTGCCTGCTTTCCCAAGAGAGTGGAGAGCCAGGGAGCGCCCCTTGGATAGGGAAGGCCCGATGGGGGGGGGGGGGTTCAGTTAGGCTGCGATCAGCTGTTCCTAGCTCTTGCTAAAACTGCCTGTAAATCTTTCTCCTGAGTCCCCCCCCCTCAAAGGTCAAAGCTAATTTTAAACATGTCCTGGCTTGAGAAAGGAATATAAAACCACACACACACACACACACACACACACACACACACACACACACATCCATCCCTCATCCCTCAGTTGACATTCACTGGCTGTAGCCAGCGTAGGACAGGAGATGTTGGCCAATAGCTTCATAGACTCCGAACTTATGATTTTGAGATTTGATCTCAGTACTTGCTAGGGATGACACTGTATGCCTCGAACTTGCACCCTCTCACTAGGCCTCAATTTCCTGCCTATATAAAAAAAGAGCTTGAAGTTGAGGGTTGTTAGGCTCTCTTTTCCTCTTTAGGTCTTGTCTATATAATGAAAGACTGGAATCCAGGGACTCTGGCGGGAGCGGGGGGGGGGGGGGCTTTCCTTATCTTTGGGATTCAGTTTCCCTTGCCTGTAAGATGAGGGGGAGGTTGGAGTCAATGAGATTTAAGCTCTCATCTTCTCTTTGGGACTCACTTTCCTTATCTATATAATTATGGGGTTGGAATCGATGGATTTCTAAGTTTACTATCTCTTTCTAGACCTCAGTTTCCCCATCTATAAAATGAGGATGTTCAGAGTTAATGGGACTCCTCTAATTGGTGGAGATCGATTATTTGATGCTTTTTACCTGCATGAGGAACAGGTTTGGTGAGAGCTTGGGAGAAGAGAGATCTTGATCTACTGGCTTCTAGCTTCAAGAAAGAAAACGTAGTTCCAGACTACCTTCAAGTCTCTGAAGGGAGAGAAAGACCTAGAAAGTAGCAGATGTGCAGCAGAGCCAACACCTCCATCATGTCCCTATCTCCAGCTTACTACAATAGGGACTTCAGGGAATTTCTCTTTGAGTGAGCCCTGGGATTCTGGAGAGCTCATTTTCTCTGTGTATTTTCTGATATATTCTCCTCTGATTTCTGTTTGTTATTGGCTTGAATAAATGGGTTTATTTGCTATTTTTCTATGTGTGTTCTTTGTGGAAGTGGCATTTGGTAGGAAGTCAAACCTTGGATTGATAGCTTGGGGTCCTGCTCCCCTGTTAGGGATAGTGATTACCTTCCCCAAGACTAGCGCTATTTAGCAGATTTAAATTTCTTTCTAGCTTTCTCTGAGGAGAGCAGAGTGGCCAGCCTCTGGTGGTCATCTCTTGCCTCCCCTCCTGATAGGAATCAAAAGTCTTCTTTGAAGAAGGGTGGATGGAGGAGACTGTAGAGCAGCAATAAATTATATTCCATCACAATCATCTACCACAAATTGTTCAGCTATTTCCCAGTTGGCATCCCTTCAATTGCTAATTCTTCACCACCACAAAAAGAGCTGCTATAAAATATACTTTTTTTACATTCCAGTCCTTTTCCTTTTCCTTTGATCTCTTAGGGATACAGACCCAGTAGTGATATTCATGGATCAAAGAGTATGCACAGTTTTATAGCCCTTTGGGCATCGTTCCAAAGTGCTCTCCAAAGTGGCCGGACCAGTTTACAACTCTACCGACAGAGAATTCGGGTCTCTGTTTTTCCACTCCAATATTTGTCATTTTCCTCATCTGTCATATTAGCCAATCTGATAGGTATAAGGTACCTCAGAGTCATTTTAATTTGTATTTCTTGAATCACTAGTGATTTAGAGAACTTTTTTCTTTTTAAGATATTTTCTTTTTTCCAATTACATGTAAACATTTTAACATTTGTTTTTTTTAAATTTTGAGTTCCATAGCTGGCCAGTTTGCCTCAGTTTCCTCATGTATAAATGAGCTGGAGAAGGAAATGGCAAACGAATCCAGTATCTTTGCCAAGAAAACCCCAAATAGGGTCACAAAGAGTCGGACACGATAAATAACTGAAAAACAAAACTTATAAGACAAACCAACGGAGGGGATCGGTTGGGATGCCTCAGTACATTGAAACTGCTATCAAAAGGTGTCAGACAGAGCTTATGGGGCACGGGTGGGGGAAACAAGTAAAAAAAGATTTTTTAAAGAAAAAGTTTATTTTAAAATGAAAATGTAGATAAATATTTTAGAGCTTAATGCTTTGAGATTTTGATTCTCATTTTCTCCTTTGATTGCTGGTATTAGGGATTATTAGCTAGGAATGAAAAATCTCAAAAGTGGTTCTGCAAATGTTAGAATGTGTGATGAAAAGTGCAGAAATTGAAGCTCATTGGTGGGGTCGTTGTTCTCTCTTATCCTCTGAGTTCCAGATGTGACATCTAGGTGCAGCGGGGCCAGACAGCAGCTCTTTCGGGGACGGACTTGATAATTGTCAAAATGGTTCCTTGCTCACAGCATCTGCAGAAAGCAATCACATGTGAAGTTTCACAGTTGGCATTTCAACTTTTTAAAATAATTCCTCTGGTGTTCCATCAGCTGATAAGAATAGAGTGACTTAAGGTCTTCGGAGTGCTTTGCATCTCTTGCCTCTTGCCCCTCAGAGACACCAACGTTGATTTAATAATACTAACTGATTGATACTTCCAGAGTGATTTCAGATAGGCAGAGTATGTTGAAGTCATCTTATTATCCTTATTTTCCAGATGAGGAACTGAGTTTCAAAGACATTGAGAGGCTTTTCTAGAGTCCCAGTTAGGAAGTGTCAGAGGAAGAGCTTTGAACCAAGATTTTCCTGATTCCAAGTTCAGATGAAAGAAAACTCAGTTTATATATTAAGATCCTGGGATTAATACTGCGGAAAGGCAAAAGCCATCTGCTTAAAGCAAGAGAAGATACATTGCAAAGTGGCATGTAAACTTCAAGGGTGAGAACACACACCAGGGCTATCTAATCACCTCCTTTTACAGACTAGGAAACTGAGGCCCAGAGAGATAAAGCAACTTGGCCAATATCAGGAAGCTTTCTCACGGAAAGACCATCATGACTCCCAGCTGCCTCTGTCACAGCTGGATGAGGGACAAGTTGACTCAAAGCATCATTCATTAAGTACCTACTGTGTGCCAGGTACTGTGCTAAGCCTTGGGGACACAGAGGCTACAAAAGGACCTGCTCTCAAGGAGCTTACAAGCTTCTGGAGCAGAAAAGATGTGACAACTCTGTTAAAACAGAATAAGGGCAGGAGAAATTGGAGAAAAATCTCAGAAGGAAGGCACTGACTTTGAGAAGGCCTGGTAAGCCTTCTCTCAGGAGGTGGGTTTTAGTGGGAAAGGAAGTCAGGGAAGGAGGAGGGAGAGTGGAGCATAGAGAGCATCTCAGGTCGGGGAAGCAGCCAGTGAAAGTGTTGGGAGCTGGGGAGGGAGAATATTGTGGTTTTTGCAATAGGCCAAGGGTGAGGGCATCCAGTGGCCATGAGTGAATGGTCCAGGGTTGTTAGCATTATAATCAGGTCCCACTCTTCCAATCCAGCCATTTCTTAATTCTCCTGTTTCCCACTGCTCTGTTAAGCAGGAAATTCTGTCCCTGTCACCCTCTTCCTTCAGTGTCCCGAGGGCACTGACCTCTCTGCCCCACAAGCCATGGCTCACTCTCCCCTGGGTCTCCAGTCTTTCCAGTATTGTTCTACTGTCACCAGAGACCCTTGTTCCTTGACTGCTTCTGGGATTAAAGTTACAAGACAGAAAAAAGACAGGAGGCATGGGAGTCTCTTGGAGGCTCTTGCCCTGAAATGATCAACAAATACCTCTTGGCACCACAAGGGGCAATTGGGATAGCATCTGGGCAGCACAATCAATCCATCCTCATGGCCACCCCTCTCACACAGACCCTGACCACCTGTCATCTTGGCCATCCCAAGAGCCTCCTGACTTGGTCTTTCAGACAACGGGCCCGCCCCCTCCAACTCAGCCTTTGCCAATAGTTAATAATAGGTAATAACACTCCTTCCTCTCCTCTGAGACTAGTCCTATCTCCTGCTCAAATACCTTCAGTCTATTTCATCCTGATGGGCTGGTGAGCCAGTCTCTTGAGCCTGGCATTGAAGGCTCTCCACCAACTGCACCCACGCTGTCCTGCTATAGCCTGAGGCCTTCTCCTCCCTGCGTTTCCAGGTGCTCCTTTGCTTTCATCCTCCTCTGGTCTCTCTCCTGATCTGTGCATTTGTATGGGCTCTCTGTCCTCCAGGATGGTAATATCCATCTGCCTCATCACAACCTGCTAAAACCTCCCTTTTCCTAGGGCCAAGTCAGGTATCACCTCCAAGAAGCCTTCCCTGCTTCCCCCCCAATCTGAACCTCTTCTCTCCCTCCTCTCTTTGGATCTCTCCTTCACCTTGTCACATTCTTTCTTGTATCCTCCTTATGTGTGTGTGTGTGTGTGTGTGTGTGTGTGTGTGTGTCTTATTCCCCCTCCAAAAAGAGTCTGAGAACAGCCTGAGGGCAGAGACTCTCCTAGTAAAACTCTGTGCCTACAACAAAGCAGGGGCTCAGTCACTGTTGGCCCAATGCACAGGCACAAAATGCTAAGATGAGACTGCTGGGTCTGGGCCACTTTTGGGCTCAGCTCCCTGCCTTTCATTGGCACCAAGCTCCAAGTGACCCTCAGAAAGAATGCCAGGAAGCCAAGGACAGTGGTGTTTCCTTCTTAATAGCACCTTCTTTTCTCCAGTGTTGAATACGGATGATGGAAGACTTACCAATTGGCCATGGGGGGTAATAGAAGAATCCCTAGGAATAAAATAGGGATGGACACATAAGATCCATATGTTTTCTTCCACTGGTGAAGGGAGAAGAAAGAAACAGTAAAGAGATAAGCACTTGGAAGCAGGAGGACCTAGGGATCCCCAACAAGCTACCTTTTGTTCCATGACTGAGAACAAGGAGTCATTTTGAAATGCCATGTAGCATCTTGCTGATAAAAGAGCAGAATTCTGTCCTTGAAATTCCCAGTCAGAGACAGAAGAACACAGTGTCAAGGCCTTGGCCTGCAGCACTAAGTTACGATGTTATGTGTCAACGCCCTGCCCTCGGATGCCATGAGCCCCCACTAAGACACAAAGTGCTTCCTCAGGTTCCACTGAGGATTGGGATGACCTGCAAATACGTGTGGCCTAAGTGTGAGAGTGTGTGTGCTCCTGTGGGGTATGTGTGCACAGGTGATATGTGTCAGTGAGGGAAGTATGTGTTTTAGAGGGGAAAGGGAAGAGCACAGGAAAGCATCTAGAGGGCATGATGAGCAGCATTTCTCTCAAAGCCAGAACATACAGTGACAAGGCCACATTCTCCACACCCCAACCAAACTAGAATCCCCACAATAACCCTGACATTTCAGGGCAGATGGATGATGCAGTGGATAGAGCAGCAGCCCTGGAGGCAGGAGGACCTGAGTTCAAATGCAGCCTCAGACACCGGACACATACTAGCTGTGTGTCCCTGGGCAAGTCACTTAACCTGGACTGCCTCACAGAAAAAAAATCCCGACATTTCCAAAATGGTCACAAGAGGACATTTAGAGCAAAAGAAGTCTGTGCTTTGGTGCACCCACTCTCTCCAATCCCTTGAAATGTTTGCTGGCATTAGGGATATTGCTCAGGGTGGCTGCAGATGTGGTGGGGGAAAGAAAAGAAAATAGACGTGAATAGTAATGAGAAAGAGAACTGGTTGTGAAGCTGCCCAATACTTTCACTGTTTATCGAAGCGTTTATGGACTGACTGACTGACTGACTGACTGACTGACCAGCAGCTGTTTTGGAGGTACACTCAACTTCAAAGGCAAGGGCAGAATGGAGCAAATTCTCTCTCATGAAAGAGGCAAGTAAATGACTTTTCAGTGGAGGGAAAAGAGGCGAGGTGAGAGAAAAAACATGAAGCTTACTCTCATCACATTCGACTAAAGGAAGGAATAAAATGCACACTCATTTTGGTATGAAAACCTATCTTATAATATAGGAAAGTGGGGGAGAAGGGGATAAGCAGGGTGGGGGGGAGGATGGAAGGGAGGGCAGTGGGAGGAGGGAGCAATTAGAAGTCAACACTCTTGGGGAGGCACAGGGTCCAAAGAGAGAACAGAAGCAATGGGGGGCAGGACAGGATGGAGGGAAATATAGTTAGTCTTATACAACATGACTATTATGGAAGTCATTTGCCAAACTACACAGATATGGCCTATATTGAATTGCTTGCCTTCCAAAGGGAATGGGTGGGGAGGGAGGGAGGAAGAGAAGGTGAAACTCAAAGTTTTAGGAACAACTGTCGAGTACTGTTCTTGCAATTAAGAAACAAGAAATACAGGTAATGGGGTATAGAAAGTTATCTTGCCCTACAGGACAAAAGAGAAGATGGGGATAAGGGAAGGGAGGAATGTTAGAAGGGAGGGCAGATTGGTGATAGGGGTAATTAGTATGCTCAGCGTTTTGGGAGGGGTGGGGAAAAACGGGGAGAAAATCTGCCACCCAAAATTTTGTGGAAATGAATGTTGAAAACTTAAATAAATGTATTTTAAAAAAATAAAAAAAATAAAGAGAAGGGCATTGCTAATGACAAAGAATACTCTGTCCCCAACCAGCTAAAGAAGCTCCTGATATGGGAAATGTCGTTTGATTACAAAGAGAACCAGAAATTGAAAATATTTCTTTAAAATATTTCTTTTAAAAGAGGCTATCAAGTTTTTAGCTCCAAGAAAAGCTGTTCATCAGACTCATCCTCCTGGTCCAGGAACAAAAGGGTTTTCTATGGGGCCTCTTTAAAGAGCTAAATATAATATAATATAATAAAAAAAGCCAGAGCAGCATTTCAGCTTTAGAAAAACATTGTCATCACTGTCACCATTGACACCATCGTCCAAAGTTTTGGTGAATTTCTTTAATCATTTTAGCTGTGCCTGGGTTTTTGTGACCCCTTTTGGAATTTCCTTGGCAAAGATAAGGGAGTAGTTTGCCATTTCTTTCTCCAGCTCATTTTACAGATGAGGAAACGGAGGCAAACGGGGTGAAGTGACTTGCCGAGGATCACACATCTAGCAAGTATCAGAATCCAGATTTGAACTCGAGAAGATGAGTCTTCCTAAGTTCAGGCCCAGTACCCTGTCTACTGGGCTGTCTAACTGCTCCATCATCCAATTTATTGAGCATTTAGTGTGTACCTGCTGCATAGGCTCCCCAGAAACTCACAGCCCCCACCTGGCCTTTCTGCAGTGCTCAACTCTACAAAGAGCCTTCCTATCTCTTACCCCATTTGATGCTCACAAAAACAGTGTGACGTCCAGGGGGCATCTGGGCCTGTTGGAGCATGTACCCCAAAATGGCACAGCTGGGACTAGAACCCAGGTGTTCTGATGCCCCATCCTTTGCTCCTTCTACTAGCTCTCTCTTCAGATGACAATGACCAAGGCCAGCCAGAGAGTCTTAGCACAGGCTCACCTTGAATAAGGAAGCCGTGATCCTCACCAACATCTCTTCCAAAAGTTGAGACAAGTTTCCAGGTGAAAATGAGTCAGCCCAGCAGGGCAGACAGTCTGGTTGGAAAGGAGGATCATTCATCATGTCTTCAACCCTGATTACTAGCAGGGGATCTCATCTCTGAAAATAAACTGAATGAAAAGAAAAGGTTTATCTATAGTCTATATAATGTATATGCATACAGTCCACCCCTGAACAGATATATATCTGTTTATATGTGTGTGTATGTGTGTGTGAATATATATCTGTGGGGTGGGGGAGCAGCCATGACAATAACACATTTATTGTCCCCAGGATGGATTTTTCCTTTCTACTTCATGAACAGAAAACTGGAATGGCACTCTGCTTTAAGGGAAACTGGGTTGTCCTTCATGTCACACACACACACACACACACACACACACACACACACACACACACACCTTCAAGCTTTGTTCCATCAACCATGCAATTTTGAGATCAAAGTTGCTAGAGGAAGATGGAAAGGGATTGTGGGTCTAACGTAGTGACAATCTCACACAGTCACGTCCCTGCATCTTTCCAAAAGGCCTTTCCTTTGGAACCTCTCATTTCTTACAGTTTGGCCGGGGGGCTTTTCTTTCAATGGATCCCATATACCATTGGAAACTTATATCTGCATGCAGCACCAGAATGATGGGATACTTGTACCTTCTCTATCTGAGATTCTGGCTCCCGTTTCCCAGAAAAATCCATCCCTTGTTTATGGAACCTCTTTAGACACAGGACAAGCTACGTGGCTCTCTTGTCTCCTGTAACCATGGAAACTTGTTCTCTTGTTCCCAGAGGAAAGGTTTCATAATTTAATAATTTAAAAGTCTTAGTCTGAGAAGGGGCCCATAGGTTTATCCACCAGGCAACTCAAAGGCCCCCACAAACACTCACACACAAAGAGTTGTGGAACCCCTGACTGGGAATCCTTGAGTGTTACAGCTGGCGGGACCTTAAATGCCATCTTAGGCTACCTGTTGCCTCCCTTCCCACCCCCAATTCACTGAGGAAATTGGTTAAGACAAATAAACAAAAATGTGAAAAGGGGCCATAACAAGTAAGTGATACAGAGGTGCAGAGGTCTTCTGATGTGGCCGTTAAGGAATATTGCCCATGACGTCCATATCTTAAACAATCCTGAAGCAGGATGCAGAGGGGAGTGTCATCTGTCCCTCAGGATACTCACCTTAGGAGGCCATATTTGTATTTCAAGGCCAGTCCTAGAACTGTCTTTGGGAATTAACCTTACAGCGCATTTCTATCCTCACTGGAATCCTGCTTGGGAATATTGTATTTTCGGAGCATGTTTCATAGTAATTATCGATCAATCAGTCAACGTGCAATTTAGGTGCCAGGTATGTTGTTTGGGATGTGAGTATTTTTCGACTATTTCCAAAAAGGAAATCCTTCCCCTTGGACAGTAGGTATATCACATTGTGTGCCCAAGGATCTGAAGGCAATCTGAGGGGAAGCAGGAGTCTTTCCAAGCTTACCAACATAGTGGCTACAGCAATTCCAATTGGTACTTCTGGTCTTAGTGTTTCTTTGGCTTTTATGTTACAATATAATCCCATTTCCATAATGATCTCTGTCCCCTCTCCACAGACTTGGGGCCTTAGAGGGTCAGACACCATCTTCTCTGGGAGAATTGCGTCCTCTCTCCAACAGGCACAAGGGAAGCCATCCCCAACCATGGCAAGTGTTGGAAATGGACATGAAACATGATCAGAGGGAATAAAGTGCATTTAATCATAACAGTTGATATGTTTCTAGTGATTTCAGCTTTGCCAACTGCCTTGTACACTTGGTCTCATGCCACTCACAGCAGGACTGGGAAGGAGGTGCCAGTATTATCCCCACTTTTCAGAAGAGGAACCTGAGGTTCCCACAGGTGGACAGATCTTCCCAGACTCACACATCAGGAAATGTCACATGCAGAGCCATGAAGCAAGGATTGACTGATTCCAGAATCAGGGCTCTCTCCCCACTGGGTCACATAGCTGCATAAAAGAAAGTTCAGTGTACATATTGAGGATCTGGGACTTGTGGAAATGCACAAACCATCTTCCCAAAGCATGATTTCATAGGTACACTCTAAAGTGGCATTGAAGAAGTCAAGGGTGAGTACACACACCAAGGATCATTTAATCACCTCCTTTTACAGAACAGGAAATTGAGGCACAGAGAGATTAAAGCGACTTGGCCAACATCAGGAAGCTTTCTCACAGGAAGACCATCTTGACTCCCAGATGTCTCCCTCAGAGCTGGATGAGGGAGAAGTCGCCTGAAAGCATCATTCAACAAGCACCTAGTGTGTGCCAGGTGCTATGCTAAGCCCTGGGGATACAAAGGCTACCAAAGGACCCGAACTCAAGGAGCTTACAAGCTTCTGGGGAAGAAAAGACAGGAAAACTTTTGTTAAAACAGAATAAGGGTAGGAGAAACTGGAGAAAATCTCAGAAGGAAGGCAGTGGCTTTGAGGGGGCCTTTTAAGGTTTCTTTCAGGAGGTGGGTTTTAGTGGGAACTGGAAGGAAGTCAGGGAGGCAGGAGGCAGAGGGGAGTGTGGAGAGCATCTCAGGTAGGGGAAGCAGCCAATGAAAGTTTCTGGAGCTGGGGAGGGAGAATCTCGTGGGTTTTGCAATAGTCCAAAGGTGAGGGCATCCTGTGGTCCAGGGTGCATGGTGCAGGGTTGTCAGCAATATAATCAGGTCTCCCTCTTCCAATTCAGCCATGTCCTATTCCTCCTATTTCCCACTGCTCTGGTAAGCAGGGAATTCTGTCCCTGTCACTGTTTTCTCTCAGTGTACTGAGGGCACTGAACTCTCTGCCCCCAAAACCATTGCCCAATCTCTCTGGGTCTCCGGTTTTTACAGTATTGTTCCACTGTCAACAGGGACCCACCTTCCTTGACTGCTTCAGGGACTAAAATTGCAAGACAGATAAAAGACTGGAGGCATGGGAGCCTCTCGGAGGCTCTTGCCCTGATATGATTAACAAACACCTCTAGGCACCACAAAAGTCAATTGGGATAGCATTTGGGCAGCGTGCTCTATCTATTCTCATGGCCACGCCTCTCATACAAACCCCAACCACTTGTCATCTGAATCATCCCAAAGGCCTCCTGACTTGGTCTCTCAGACTACAGGGCCTGCCCTCTCCAACTCAGCCTGCCAATAGTCCCTAAGGTAATAACACTCCTTCCTCACCTCTGTGACCAGTCTTCTCTCCTGCTCAAATACCTTCAATCTATTTCATCCTGATGGAATGGTGAGCCACTTTCCTGAACCTGGCATTGAAGGCTCTCCACCAACTGCACCCCAGATGTCCTGCTACAGCCCAGCTCCCTGCTGTTCCCTTCCCTGTGCCCCTAGGTGTTCTTCCTCAACTCTCCCTCTGTGCATTTGTGTTGCCTCTTTGTCCCCTAGAATGGGAACATATAACTACCTCATCACCACCTCCTAAAATATCCCTTCCGTTAAAAGGTACAATAGATAAAGAAGGAATATCAATACTAAACCTTTATAGAACAAATGCTATAGCATCCACATTTCAAAGGAAAAGCTAAAAAGATAACAGGTGAAAACAGATAGCAAAACTCCCATAGCAGGAGACCTTAATGTTCCCCTCTCAGAACAGATAAATCTAACCATAAAATGAATAAGAAACAAGTCAAGGAGATGAATGAAATCTTAAAGTAGGTGTCATAGGTTGAGAAGACTGAATGGAAATAAAAAGGAATACACCTTTTCTCACTTGCACATAGTACCTTTACAAAAATTGACCTATATTAGGGAATGCAAAACTTGACAGTTAAATGCAGAAAAACACAAATGTTAAATGCATCCTTTCTTAACATAAGGGATTGAAAATTATGTTTAATAAGGAAGTATGGAAATGCCGATTAAAAATTAATTGGAAATTAAATAACCTAATCTCAAAGAATGAGTAGGTTCAAGAACAAGTCAGAGAAAAAATAAATAATTTTATTTCAGAGAATGAAAAGAATGAGCCAACACAGCAAAAACTTAAGATGCACAGTAAAAAGCGTAAACAGAGTAAAATTTATATCTCTAATTGTTACATCAATAAAATAGAGAAAGAGAAGATTAATGAATTGGGTATGCAATTTAAATAAACTAGAAAAAGAACAAATTACAAATTCCTGATTAAGCACCAAGTTAAAAGTCTTAAAAATTAAAAGTGAGACGAGTGAAACTAAATGGAAGAAAACCACTGAATTATTAAATGAAATTAGCACTTGGTTTCATGAAATAATAATACAATAGGTAAATTATTGGTTAATATAATTTTAAGAAAGAGAAAATAAACCCAAATCAGTAGTGTCAAAAATAAAAAGGTGAATTTGAACATAACACTCATGAAGAAATCAAATCCATTAGGATGCCCAATTATATGCCAATAAATTCAATGGAAGAGTACTTCCCAAAAAGATAATCTACCGACATTAACAGAAGAGTAAAAAGAATAAATAAATAAACTTATTATAGAAAAAGTAATTAAACAGGTGAAAAAGAAGCTGAAGAAAAGAGCCTCAGGACCAGAAAAATTTACAAGTGAATACTACCAAACATTTAAAGATCAACTAATTCCAATATTAAATCATTTACTTGGAATAATAAGGAAGAAGGAGTCCTACCAAGTACCTCTAATGAAACAAATATCGTGCCAATACCTAAAACAGGAAGGGCAAAACCAGAGAAAGAAAATTATAGACTAATTTCATCAATAAATATTGATGGAAAATTCTGAAGTAAAATATTAACTAGGAGATGACAACAATGTATCACAAAGATTACACATTGTGACCAAGTGGGATTTATACCAGGAATGTGAAGATGGCTTGACAAAAGGAAAACTATAAACGTTATCGATTATATCAATAACAAAAACAATGAAAATCATATGATTAGCTCAAGAGAGGCAGAAAGAGCTTTTCACAGAATACAATGCTCATTCTATCAAAAAACAACTGAAATCACAGCTAAAAATGGGATTTTTCTTCAAATGACAAGAAGCACCTACGTAACACCAGCAGCAAACATTCCACATGACAGGGATCAGTTAGAAGCCTTCCCCAGAAGATCAGGTGTGAAACAAGGATGCCCACTGTCACCTGTGTTGTTCACTATTACATTAGAAATGACAGCAGGAGAAATAAGGAAAGAAAAAGAAATTCAAGGAAGCAGAATGGCCAATGCCGAACCAGAACCACAACAGTGATCCTGGCACTTCCAGAATGGTCACATGAGAACATTTAGAGCATGAGAAGGCTGTGCTTTGGTGCTCCCAATCTGTTCTACTGATCCACTCTTCTACTTAAAAGAAAAAAAAATTTTATTGAATTAGAAAACATAATAACAAAATTCATTTGAAAGAGCAAAAGCTCGAGACTACCACAAGAAGTAATGAAAAAAATGTGAAGGAAGGAGGTCTAGCAGTGTCAGGTCTTAAAGTATAGAAGAGGGCAGGAATTATCAAAACCACCTGGTGTTGGTTAAGACACAGAAAGGCAGAGCAGTGGAAGACAACAGACATACCACACACAGGGGCAAATGGTTGGAGTAATCTTGGGCTTGACAAATGTAAAGATTTAAGCTTGGGGCATAAGAATTCTGTGTGTGATAAAAATTGTTGGGAAAACTGGGGAACAGTCTGGCAGAAGCTAGGTGTAGGGATTATGGGCTGATATTTTCCAACATTTACCAGCATAAGGTCAAAATGGATACATGACCTAGACGTAAAGACAGAGATCACAAGTAAATTAAGAGAACCATAACATATAAACTACCACATGCGTAGGCAGGAGAAGAATTTATGAACCAAGAGTAGAGAGCATTGAAAGACATCAAATGGACAAAGCTGATTATATGAAATTAAAAATGGGTTGTACAAATAGAACCAGTAGTAGCCAAGATTAGAAGGAGAGCAGTGAATGGGGGAAATTTTTGATAGAAAGTTCCTTGGATAAAGGTCTCACATGTTTAATATATAGGGAACTTTGTCAGATTCGTAAGAATGTCAATCATTTCCCAATTGATAAATGGACAAAGGATACAGAGGCAGGTTTTGGGTGAAGAAATCAAAGCTATCTAGAGTCATATTAAAAATGCTCTAGAGAAATGCAAATTAAAACAACTCTAAGGCACCATCTCATATCTATCAGGCTGGCTAAAAGGATACAAGGGAAAAATGATGAATGTTGGAGGGGATGTGGAGACATTGGGACCCTAAAAAACTGTTGGTGAAACTGACCTGATCTCACCACTTGGGAGAACAATCTGGAATGAGGCCCCAATTGTCACAGGAATGTGTACACCCTCAGACCCAGCAACACCAAGGCGATCAGGGAAATAGGAAGAGAACTTCAATGTTCTGAAACGTTTATAGCAACTCTCTTTCTGGTGGCAAAGAGCTGGAGAGTGAAGGGATGCCTGTCACGGAGGGAATTGCTAAGCAAGTTGTAGGGTATTGTTGTGATGGAATGCTACCATGCTGTTAGGAACGAGGAACAGGCTGATTTTAGAAGATCATGGAGAGACTCACATGAGATAATGCAAAGTCAAAGAAGCATAAATAAAAGAACATTGTCTACAGAACAGCAATTGTGTTCAAAGAATAACTGCGAATGACACAGCTCTTCTGAGAATCATCTATATTCAAATCAGCCATAAAGGACAGATGAAGGAAGATATGATCCACCTGCAGAGAAAGAACTGATACACAGAAGGAAGGATAACTCAAGAACTTAAAGCGTAAAAATGATAATAAATAAATATTAAAAAGACAGAAAAGAAAATTTCCCTTCCTTTTAGGACCAGCTGAGGGGTCACCTTCAAGAACTTTTCTCTGATTCCCTCTAATCTGAGCCTGTTCTCCCCTCCTGAAAGTCTCCCTGCAGCACTCTGCATCCCTCCTTCACCTTAGCATGCTCTTTCTGGCATTGTCCTCATTGGTGTGGTGTCCTAACTGACCTCCAAAACTCTGCAGAGCCCCCTGAGGGCAGGGCCTCTCCTTTGGAAGTTCTGTGTCTAGTGCCCACAGTGCCTAGCCCTGCCACAAAGGGGGTTCTGAGTCAGTGCTGTTTGAACACATGGTCCTAAAATGCTAAGAGGAGACCACTAAGCCAGGGGTACCTCTGGCCTCACCTCCTTGCCTTTCCCTGGCACCAAGCCTCAAGCTATCCCACAGCAGAATCCCAGGTCAGGCACAATTGTGTTTCTTTGCATCGATACTGTGCTTCCACCACCCTGGAATCCAGGCAAGAGAAGACTGCCAGAAACTGGCCATGGGGGTTCCTAGAGGAATTCCCCAGGGGATAAAGGAGGGACAGATCCATGAAGGCTGATAGATAGCTGCCAATGGACAAGGGACAAGAAACAAATCGTAATAGAGAGATAAGCACTTGTGAGCTGCGGGACCTAGGGACCCCCAACAAGCAACATTTTGCTCCATGACTGAGAGTAAGGAGTCATTTTGAAATGCTTTGTAGCCTCTTGATGGTAAAAGAGCAGATTTCTATTCTGGAATTCCCAATTAGAGATAGAGAAACGCAATGTGAAGTTATTATGTTATATGTAAATGCCCTGCCCTTGGGTGCCATGAGCCCCCACTAAGACACAAAGTGCTTCCTCAGGTTCCACTGAGGATTGGGATGACCTGCAAATATGTGTGGCCTAAGTGTGAGAGTGTGTGTGCTCCTGTGGGGTATGTGTGCACAGGTGATATGTGTCAGTGAGGGAGGTATGTGTTTTAGAGGGGAAAGGGAAGAGCACAGGAAAGCATCTAGAGGGCATGATGAGCAGCATTTCTCTCAAAGCCAGAACGTACAATGACAAGGCCACATTCTCCACACCCCAACCAAACCAGAATCCCCACAATAATCCCGACATTTCAGGGCAGATGGATGATGCAGTGGATAGAGCAGCAGCCCTGGAGGCAGGAGGACCTGAGTTCAAATTCAAGTGTTCAGACACTTGATACTTACTAGCTGTGTGTCCCTGGGCAAGTCACCTAACCCTGTTTGCCTCATGTTCCTCATCTGTAAGATGACCTGGAGAAGGAAATGGCAAATCACATTAATATCTTTGCCACGAAAGCCTCACATGCAGCCATGAGCAGTCAGACACAGCTAGAATGATGGAGCAACAACAGTTTCCTTCTTTGCAAATATTTTATTCATTAAAACAAGTTTCCAGGTGAAAATGACGTCAGCCCAGCAGGGCAGACAGTATCATTGGAGTGGATGACCGTTCTTCATCACATTCCCAGCACGGAACAGCTCAGTTCTCAAAATAATCTGAAACAACCGAGAATATGGATTCCATGTGAAACACTGGGCACTCAGTAGGCAATCCCATCATGCCCTTGCTGTTCCCTGGGTAGATTTCTTCTCCCACGCAATTCTCCTGTCCTCCTGATCCTAAAAATCTAATGGAACTTTTGAGGAAGGGATGCTGGATTGTCCATAATGTCACACACACACACACACACACACACACACACATACACTCACAGACACACATACACTCACAGACACACATACACTCACAAAGACACACACAACTGCTACCTTCCTACATCAGTCATTTAATTTGTTAAAAATATTTTACTTTGTTCACCAATTTCATTTGAAAACAATTTTTAACATTCTTTGTTTTTCAGTTTTAATTCCCAATTCTATTTCTCTCTCCCTGAGACAGTAAGTCATCTGATATAGGTTACAAATGTGCAATCAAATCATTTGATTTCAAGGTAAATGTTGCTAGAGGAAAATGGAAGGCAGTTGTCAGTGACAGCCGCAAGCAGGCACGTCACTGCATCTTTCCAAGTCTTTTTCCGTGGGGTTCCTCATTCCTGGCACTTTGGCCAGGGGTCTGCCTTCACCTGCCAGGACTTACAATTCCAGGTCTTATATCAGCCAGGGGCAGCAGGATCCTGGGGCAGTCATAGCGTCTGGGCCTCAGATCCTCGCTCTCACTTCTCAGTAAATCCTTTAATGTCTTTTTAAGGAACCTCTTGGCATGTAGAAAAGGGATACAGAGGCAACAAACACATCTGCTCTCAAGGAGCTTGCAAGCTTCTGGGGAAGAAAAGATGAGACAGCTCTCTACAAACAGAACAAGGGCAGCAGACATGGCAGAAAGTCTCACAAGGAAGGCAGGGGCTTTGAGGGGGCCTGGTAAGGCTTCTCTCAGGAAGCGGGTTTTATTGGGGACTGGAAGGAACCCAGGGAAGCAGGAGGCAGAGGGGAGTGTAGAGAGCATCCCGGGTGGGGGAAGGAGCCAGTGAAAGTGTCCAGAACTGGGGAAGGAGAATCTTGGGATTTTTGCAATAATCCAAGGTGAGGGCATCCAGTGACCATGGGGGAATGGTTCAGGATTGTCACCATTATAATCAGGTCCCACTCTACCAATTGCGTCATTACTGACTTCTCCTATTTCCCACTGCTCTGTTAAGCAGAAAATCCTGTCCCTGTAAACCTTTTCCTTCAGTATCCTGAGGGCACTGACCTCTCTGCCCCACAAGCCATGGCTCACTCTCCCCTGGAGCTCCAGTCTTTACAGTATTTTTCCACTGTCAACAGGGACCCACCTTCCTTGACTGCTTCAGGGATTAAAGCTACAGGATAGAAAAATAGTAGGGGTAATGGTAACATCTTAGAGGTTCTTACCCTAAAATGATCAACAAATGCCTCTTGGCATCGCAAGGGCCAATTGGGATGGTATTTGGGCAGCACAATCTATCCATTCTCATGGCAACCCCTCTCATACAAACCCCAACCACTTGTCATCTGAATCATCCCAAAGGCCTCCTGACTTGGTCTCTCGGATTACAGGGTCTGCCCTCTCCAACTCAGCCTGGCCAATAGTCTCTAAGGTAATAACACTCTTTCCTCACCTCTGTGACCAGTCCTCTCTCCCGCTCAAATACCTTCAGTCTATTTCATCCTGATGGAATGGTGAGCCACTTTCCTGAACCTGGCATTGAAGGCTCTCCACCAACTGCACCCCAGATGTCCTGCTACAGCCCAACTCCCTGCTGTTCCCTTCCCTGTGTCCCTAGGTGTTCCTCCTCAACTCTCCCTCTGTGCATTTGTGTAGCCTCTTTGTCCCCTAGAATGGGAACATATAACTACCTCATCATCACCTCCTAAAATATCCCTTTCATTAAAAGGTACAATGGATAAAGAAGGAATATTAATACTAAACCTATATAGAACAAATGCTATAGCATCCACATTTCAAAGGAAAAGCTAAAAAAATTACAGGTGGAAACAGATAGCAAAACTCCCACAGCAGGAGACCTTAACCTTCCCCTCTCAGAACCAGATAAATCTAACCAAAAAAAGAATAAAAAACAAGTCAAGGAGATGAAGAGAATCTTAAATAAACTAGATATCATTGAGAGAAGTAAAGGGAACGACAAGGAATACACCTTTTCTCAGCTGCACATAGTACCTTCACAAAAATTGACCATATATTAGGGAATTTAAAACTTGACAGTTAAATGCAGAAAAGCACAAATGTTAAATACATCCTTTTCTTACCATAAGAGGATGAAAATTACATTTAATAAGGAAGTTTGGAAATACAGATCAAAAAGTAATTGGAAGCTAAATCACCTAATCTAAAAGAATGAGCAAGTTCAAGAACAAGTGATAGAAACAATAAATAATTTTATTAAAGAGAGTGAAAAAAATGAGCCAAAATAGCAAAATCTATGGGATGCAGCAAAAACACTAAGCAGAGGAAAATTTATATCTCTAATTGTTTACATCAATAAAATAGAGAAAGAGGAGGAGCCAAGATGGCGGAGTAGAAAGATCCACATACGCTTAGCTCTTACCCCACAGCCCATAAAATACCTGTAAAGAATTACTCTCAACAAATTCTGGAGCAGCAGAAGCCACAGAACAACAGAGTGGAGGAGATTTCTGTTCCAGAGAGACCTGAAAAACTGATGGGAAAGGTCTGTCCCACACCAGACGTGGAGCAGAGCCCAGCCCTGCCTTGGCCACATGGCACTGAGAGGAGCAGATCTGAGCAGGCTTCAGGGATGGAATCTCCAGCAGCAGGGCAGATCCCTCAACCCACAGGTGCCAAAGGTCAGTGAGAGGGTCTTTTCAGCTGGCCAAGAGGGGAACGGGGTGTCCCCATAACTCAGGCCCCCTCAGGAGGCAGCAGCAGAGGCAGCAGTGGACAAGGGTTCCCAAAGCAGGCAGTGACACAAGTCCATTGTTGAAGGTCCCCTTGTAAACCCTCTGAGGGAACTGAACATGGTGTGGCAGCCCTGCCCCCACCTGAACAGCTGAACTTAATCTCACACTGAATAGCAGCCCTGCCCCCACCGAAAACCCCTAAGGCTTGGGAGCAGTGCATTTGAATCAGCCCCCAAGCGCTGGCTAGGCAGAACTGGAGAGAAAACTCAGAAGTCAAGTAATTGGCTGGGAAAATGCCCAAAAAAGGGGAAAAAAAATAGGAACATAGAAGGTTACTTTCTTGGGAATAGGTGTCTCCCCCCATCCTTTCAGATGAGGAAGAATAAGGCATACTGTCAGAGGAAGTCAAGGCCTCTGCTCCAAAGGGAACTTGAAATGGGCTCAGGCCATAGAAGACCTTAAAAAACAAGTTAGCAGCTTACTAAAGGAGAATCAAAAAAATGCTGAGGAAAATAGCAGCTTTAAAAAGAGGCTAACTCAACTGGAAAAAGAGGTCCAAAAAGCCAACGAGGAGAAGGAGGCTTTAAAAAGTACAATTAGCCAAATGGAGGAGAAGGTTCAAAAGCTCACTGAACAAAATAATTCACTGAAAGAGAGAATTGAATTCAGGGAAAGGAATGACTATGAGATAAACCAATCAGTTAGAAAACAAAACCAAAAGTTTGCAAAACTAGATGATAACGTGAAACAACTCATTGGAAAAACAACTGACCTGGAAAATAGATCCAGGAGAAATAATTTAAAAATTATTGGACTACCTGAAAGCCATGATCAAAAAAAGAGCCTAGACATTATCTTCCATGTAATTATCAAGGAAAACTGCCCTGATGTTATAGAATCAGAGGACAAAATGGATATTGAAAGAATTCATGGATCACCTCCTGAAAGAAACCCGAACAGAGAAACTCCTAGGGTACTGTGGCCAAATTTCAGAGTTCCCACATCAAGGAGAAAATACTGCAAGCAGCTAGAAAGAAACAATTTGAGTATTGTGGAAATACAATCAGGATAACACGGGATCTGGCAGCTTCAACATTAAGAGATCAAAGGGCTTGGAGTGGGACATTTCAGAAGTCAAAGGAACTGGGATTGAAGCCAAGAATCACTTTTCCAGCAAATCTGAATATAATACTTCAAGGAAAAAAAATGGTCATTCACTGATATAGTCAAATTTCAAGATTTCACGTTGAGGAAAAGACCAGAACTGTATTTAAAAATTTGACTTCCCAAGACAAGAATCAAGAGAAGCATGAAAAGGCAAACAGAAAGAAAAATCATAAAAGACTCTCTAAAGCTGAACTGTTTGCATTACTACATGGAAAGAAAATATTTTTAACTCTTGAATCTTTTCTCAGTATTTGGGGAGTAGGAGAGATTGTACACACACACACACACACACACACTAAAATAAAATAAAATAAAAATTAATGGGTGAAGGAGGAAAATTCCAGGAAGAAAAAGGGAGTAATGGAATGGGGCAGGCTATAACTCATAAAAGAGATAAGAAAAATCTTATTCAATGGAGGAGATAAGGGAGAAGGGGAGGGGGGGGAATAAAGCTACTCTCTCCACATGTGGCTGAAGGAGGGAATAACATTCTTACTAAATTGATATGAAAATCTATATACACCACAGGAAAGTAGGAGAGGAGGCAACAAGTGGAGTGAGGGGAATGTTAGAAGGGAGGGCAAATGGGAGAAGGGAGTCACTAGAAATAAACACTTTCGAGAAGGGACAAGGTCAATTGTAGGGGGGAAAAATAAAGGGGGATAGGATAGGACAGAGGACAATATAATTAGTATTACACAAAATGATTACTATGGAAGTCTTTTGCAAAACAACACATATTTAGTCTGTATTGAATTGTTTGCCTTCTCAGTGGGGCTGGGGAGGGAGGGGGGAGGGAGAGAAGTTGGAATTCAAAGTATTAGAAATGAATGTTGAGAATTTTTATTGCATATAATTGGGAAATAAGAACTACAGGGATAGGGGTATGGAAATTCATCTTGCCCTGCAAAAAAAGAAAGAAGATGGGGATAGAAGAGGGGTGGGGTGTGATGGAGGGGAGGGAACATTGAGGGAAGGAGTAATCAGAATGCAAGGTTTTAGGACGTGGGGGGAGGGGAGCGATGGGGAGAAAAAGTGGTCATGTTGCAAAGTAAGGTAAAAGCAATTAGTATTAAAACAATAGACTGAATTAATTACTGAGAATAAATCAATGACCTCTTTAGTTTGGAGAAAAGAATTTCAGTCTCAGTTTCCTAGAGGAAGGTAACCTTGGGTAAAATTTGGCACTGATGGAAAAGTCAAGGTTTTAACGGTAAATTTGATTTTAGGATTGCCATTTAATCAGGAACTAGAACATGTATAGAAAGGCATGTAAGTCACTTAAGACCTGCCTCAAAAGATGTTCCTTAGCCAAAGTGAAACTATAATCATATCTGAAACCTGGTTATTGGAACTTGCCATTTTTAGATACTATGGGACTATTAAGTGACTGTTCTTCTGAGTCTAACTCCAGGTATGGATAGCAAGAAAGGTGATCTGAGCCTCCATAAGCTGATGAGATGCTGGCATGAACTGCATAGGTGATCTCAAGGGAAGGGTGGCAGAGCACCTGTTCAGCATGGGCTGAGGTGGGATTCTCCTGACTCAATTTCCCCTCTGACCCCTGGCAGACGTTAAGACTGACTGAATGCAACTGAATAATCTAACCCTGCCTGGAACTGACATGAAGTTGGGGAGATATTGTATCCCTGCAAAGTCCTTACTATTGGTGGCAATGTCCTATAGTCAAAAGATTTGTAAGCTTAATACCAGATCTATTCAATTACAGATTATGGGTAGGGGAACATCCAAGGTTAAGCGTAAGTCTAAAATTAAGGTATTAGGCATTGGACTCTAGACCAACAACAATAAGTTAGGGTCCTTTAATTCTTAGCAACACTGTGGAGACAATCAGGTCAAGAGCTTGTGAAGTCAGCAACATAAATATTATCTGTGTCTCAGTTGGCTAATGTTTCTTTTGTGGTCCATATTGTAAATGCTTTAAAAAAGAAATATCACCTGACCAAAAGTTGGAATTGTTTTATCTCTTATAAACTGTGTTAAAAATAAATAATAATAAAATAAAATAGAGAAAGAGAAGATTAATGAGCTGGGTATGCAATTTTAAAAAACTAGGAAAAAAACAAATTAAAAATTCCTGATTAAGCACCAGATTAAAAATCCTAGAAATCCAAAGTGAGATTAGTGCAACTGAATGTCAAAAAACCATTGGATGAATAATTGAAACTAGCACCTGGTTTAATAAAATAATAATAAAATAGATAAATCATTGGTTAATATAATTTTAAGAAAGAGAAAATAAAGCTCAATCAGGAGTTTCAAAAATGAAAAGGTGAATTGGAATACATCCCTAAGGTGAAATCAAAGCCATTAGGATGCCCCATTATATGCCAATAAATTTATTGGAAGAATACTTACAAAAAATATAAACTGCCTAGATTAACAGAAGAGGAAAAAGAACATATAAATAAACCTATCATAGAAAAAGGAATTGAACAGGCAAAAAATAAGCCAAGATTAGAAGGAGAACAGAAAATTGGGGAAATTTTTTGATAGAAAGTTTCTTGGATAAAGCTCTCACATCTTTAATATATAGGGAACTTTGTCAGATTCGTAAGAATATGAATCATTCCCCAATTGATAAATAGCCAAAGAAGAGGAATAGATAGGTTTTGGGTGAAGAAATCAAAGCTATCTAGAGTCATATTAAAAATGCTCTAGAGAAATGCAAATTAAAACAACTCTAAGGCACCATCTCATATCTATCAGGCTGGCTAAAAGGATACAAGGGAAAAATGATGAATGTTGGAGGGGATGTGGAGACATTGGGACCCTAAAAAACTGTTGGTGAAACTGACCTGATCTCACCACTTGGGAGAACAATCTGGAATGAGGCCCCAATTGTCACAGGAATGTGTACACCCTCAGACCCAGCAACACCAAGGCAATCAGGGAAATAGGAAGAGAACTTCAATGTTCTGAAACGTTTATAGCAACTCTCTTTCTGGTGGCAAAGAGCTGGAGAGTGAAGGGATGCCTGTCACGGAGGGAATTGCTAAGCAAGTTGTAGGGTATTGTTGTGATGGAATGCTACCATGCTGTTAGGAACGAGGAACAGGCTGATTTTAGAAGATCATGGAGAGACTCACATGAGATAATGCAAAGTCAAAGAAGCATAAATAAAAGAACATTGTCTACAGAACAGCAATTGTGTTCAAAGAATAACTGCGAATGACACAGCTCTTCTGAGAATCATCTATATTCAAATCAGCCATAAAGGACAGATGAAGGAAGATATGATCCACCTGCAGAGAAAGAACTGATACACAGAAGGAAGGATAACTCAAGAACTTAAAGCGTAAAAATGATAATAAATAAATATTAAAAAGACAGAAAAGAAAATTTCCCTTCCTTTTAGGACCAGCTGAGGGGTCACCTTCAAGAACTTTTCTCTGATTCCCTCTAATCTGAGCCTGTTCTCCCCTCCTGAAAGTCTCCCTGCAGCACTCTGCATCCCTCCTTCACCTTAGCATGCTCTTTCTGGCATTGTCCTCATTGGTGTGGTGTCCTAACTGACCTCCAAAACTCTGCAGAGCCCCCTGAGGGCAGGGCCTCTCCTTTGGAAGTTCTGTGTCTAGTGCCCACAGTGCCTAGCCCTGCCACAAAGGGGGTTCTGAGTCAGTGCTGTTTGAACACATGGTCCTAAAATGCTAAGAGGAGACCACTAAGCCAGGGGTACCTCTGGCCTCACCTCCTTGCCTTTCCCTGGCACCAAGCCTCAAGCTATCCCACAGCAGAATCCCAGGTCAGGCACAATTGTGTTTCTTTGCATCGATACTGTGCTTCCACCACCCTGGAATCCAGGCAAGAGAAGACTGCCAGAAACTGGCCATGGGGGTTCCTAGAGGAATTCCCCAGGGGATAAAGGAGGGACAGATCCATGAAGGCTGATAGATAGCTGCCAATGGACAAGGGACAAGAAACAAATCGTAATAGAGAGATAAGCACTTGTGAGCTGCGGGACCTAGGGACCCCCAACAAGCAACATTTTGCTCCATGACTGAGAGTAAGGAGTCATTTTGAAATGCTTTGTAGCCTCTTGATGGTAAAAGAGCAGATTTCTATTCTGGAATTCCCAATTAGAGATAGAGAAACGCAATGTGAAGTTATTATCTTATATATAAATGCCCTGCCCTTGGGTGCCATGAGCCCCCACTAAGACACAAAGTGCTTCCTCAGGTTCCACTGAGGATTGGGATGACCTGCAAATATGTGTGGCCTAAGTGTGAGAGTGTGTGTGCTCCTGTGGGGTATGTGTGCACAGGTGATATGTGTCAGTGAGGGAGATATGTGTTTTAGAGGGGAAAGGGAAGAGCACAGGAAAGCATCTAGAGGGCATGATGAGCAGCATTTCTCTCAAAGCCAGAACGTACAATGACAAGGCCATATTCTCCACACCCCAACCAAACCAGAATCCCCACAATGATCCCGACATTTCAGGGCAGATGGATGATGCAGTGGATAGAGCAGCAGCCCTGGAGGCAGGAGGACCTGAGTTCAAATTCAAGTGTTCAGACACTGGACACTTACTAGTTGTTTGTCCCTGGGCAAGTCACTTAATCCTGTTTCCCTCACGTTCCTCATCTGTAAGATAGGCTGGAGAAGGAAATGGCAAATCACATTAATATCTTTGCCAAGAAAGCCTCACATGCAGCCATGAGCAGTCAGACACAGCTAGAATGATGGAGCAACAAGAATTTTCTTCTTTGCAAATATTTCATTCCAATAACGCTTTCAAATCATGAAACATGTTATTGTCTCAAAGCAAAACTATTCAACAGACTTATCTCTTGGTCTAGAACAATGAGGCTGTCTGTGAAGGCCTCTTTAAGGGGCTGTTTGCATGCTGGGCCATCTCCAGTCATCCTGATGAATATCTGGTCACTGGATCCAGATGGATCAGGAGGAGAAAGTGAGGTTGGTGACCTTGCACAGCCCTCCCTCACTCAAAACAAAGTCAAAGGCAAGTCAGGTCATCATTTCTCTGATGGCATGGTCCTTCCTTTGAGAAGGAAGGAAGAACACAACACCCTTTAAGGAGTTAAAAGTAATTAGCCAGAGCAGCATTTCAGCTGTCGAACGCTGTCATCATCACTATCACTGGTGATAACATGATTAATTTCTTGGGCATCAAATGTGTGCCTGCTACTGTCACAGGTTCCCCATAAACATATGGCCCCCATTAATGATGATGGTGATGATACCAAGCGGGCTTCCTGCAGTGCTTAACTCTACAAAGAGCCTTCCCATCTCTTACCCCATTTGATGCTCACAATGACCCCACATTGTGCACTTGGGCACATAGGGCACTTGAGCCCATTGGAGTATGTGCCCAAAAGATGGCGCAGCTGGGACTAGAACCCAGGTGTTCCGATGTCCTGTCCTTTGCTCCTTCTACTGGCTCTCTGCTGAGATTGCAATGACTGAGGCCAGCCTGAGGGTCTCAGGCTGGGATCTCCTTCTATACGGGAGCTGTAGTCACTGCACGACTGACCCAAAAGTTGAGACGAGTTTCCAGTGAAAATGATGTGAGCCCAGCAGGGCAGACAGTGTCAGCGAGGGGGGGACCATTCTTCATCCTGTTCCCAACACTGAACAGAGGATCTCGCATCTTAAAATGAGCTGCAAGAAAAGAAAATATGGATCCGGTGTGCAACACTGGGACTCAGTAGGCATTCCAGTCATGCCCTTGCTGTTCCCCAGGTAGATTTCTTCTCCCATTCAATTCTCCTGTCCTCCTGATCCTAAAAATCTAATGGAGCTTTTGAGGAAGGGATGCTGGGTTGTCCATAATGTCACACACACACACACACACGCACATTCACAGACACACACACACACAACTGCTACCTTGCTACCTCAATCATGTCATATTTTAAAAATATTTGTTTTTTACTTAATTTCATGTGAAAACAATTTTAAACAATTTTTTTTTACATTTTGAGTTCCAAATTCTGTTTCTCTCTCTCCCTTACATTCTCTCTCTCTCTCAGACGGTAAGCCATCTGATATAGGTCACAAATGTGCGACCAGATCATTTGATTTCGAGATAAATGTTACGAGAGGAAGATGGAAAACAGTTGTCAGTGACAACCGCAAGCAGCCACATCACTGCATCTCTCCAAGTCTTTTCCTGTGGGATTCTTCATTCCTGGCACTTTGGCCAGGGTACTGCCTTCACCTGCCATGACTCACATTTCTGGCCTTATATCGGCCAGGGGCAGCAGGATCCTGGGACAGTTGTAGCGTCGGGAACTCGGATCCTCCCTCTCACTTCTCAGTAAAATCCATCCCTTTTTAAGGAATCTCTTGCCATGTAGAAAGGGGACATAGAGGCTACAAAAACATCTGCTCTCAAGGAGCTTGCAAGCTTGTGGGGAAGAAAAGATGAGACAACTCTCTACAAACAGAACAAGGCCAGGAGAAATTAGGGAAAATCTCAGAAGGAATGTAGGGGCTTTGAGGGGGCCCAGTAAGGCTTCTCTCAGGAGGTGGGTATTAGTGGTGACTGGAAGGAACCCAGGAAAGGAGGAGGCAGAGGGGAACAAGGGAGAGCATCCCGGGTAGGGGAAGCAGCCAGTGAAAGTGTCTGGAGCTGGGGAGGGAGAATCTTGTGCTTTTCGCAATAGTCGTAGGTTGAGGGGATCCAGTGGCCCAGGCTGCATGGTGCAGGATTGTCAGCATTATAATCAGGTCCCAGTCTTCTACTCCAGCCATTTCATACTTCTCCTATTTCCCAGTACTCTGGTAAGCAAGAAATTTTGGCCCTCTCATCCTCTTCCTTCACTGTCCTGAAGGCACTGACCTCTCTGCCCCACAAGCCATGGCTCACTCTCCCCTGGGTCTCCAGGCTTTACAGAATTGTTCCACCAGACACCCTTCTTCCTTGACTGCTTCAGAGACAAAAGTTATGAGACAGTCAAAAGATAGGAGGAATGGGAACCTCTTGGAGGATCTTGCCCTATAATTATCATCCGTTACCTCTTGGCATCACAATAGTATTTGGTCAACGCAATTTATCCATCCTCATGGCCACTCCTCTCACCCAGATGCTGACCACGTGTCTTCTGGGCCATCCCAAAAGCCTCCTGATTTGGACTCTAAGACTAGAGGGCCTGCCCTCTGCAACTCAACCTTTCCCAATAGTCATGGAGATAGTAACACTCCTTCCTCACCTCTGTGACCAATCCTCTCTTCTGCTCAAACACCAATTTCAACCTGATAGGCTGGTGAGCCAATTTCCTCAGCCAGGCGTTGAAGGCTCTCCACCAACTGTACCCAAGCTGTCCTGCTACCACCTGACTCCCTGCTATTCCCTTCCCTCAACTCCTCTTTAGTGCATTTGTGTAGTCTCTTTGTCCTCCAGGACGAGAATACATAACTACCTCATCACCACCTGCTAAAATCTCCCTTCTGTTAAACGGTACCATAGGTAAAGAAGTACTATCAATAGTAAACCTATATGGAACAAGTGCTATAGCATCCACATTTTCAAAGGAAAAGCTAAATACACTGCAGGTGGAAACAGACAGCAAAACTCTAAGAGTGGGAGACCTTAACCTTCCCCTCTCAGAACCAGATAAATCTAACCAAAAAAATGAATAAGAAACAAGTCGAGGACAGGAATGGGATCTTAGGTAAAGAAGATATCACAGATTGAGGGAAGTGAATGGGAATAAAAAGGAATACAGCTTTTTTCAGCTGTACATAATATCTTTACGAAAATTGGCCCATGTTAGGGAATTAAAACGTGGTAGTTAAATGCAGAAAAGCAGAAATATTCAATGCATTCTTTCCTTACCATAAGGGAATGAAAATTACACTTAATAAGGAAGTATGGAAATACAGATTGAAAATTAATTGCAAGCTAAATAAAGAATGAGTAGGTTGAAGATCAAGTGAGAGAAACAAGAAATAATTGTACTGTGAAGAATGTAAAAAATGAGCCAACACAGGAAGATCTATGGGATGCAGCAAAAAGTAATATGCAGAGAAAAATGTATATCTCTCAATGATTACATCAATAAAACACAGAAAGAGAAGATTAATGAAGAGAATATGAAATGTTAAAAAACTAGCAATAGAACACAATGAAAATCCCTGATTAAGCATCAAATTAAAAATCCTAAAAATTCAAAGTGAGATTAATGAAACTGAATGTAAGAAAACCATTGAATCAACAAATGGAACTAGCACTTGATTTTATGAAATAATAGTAAAATAGATAAGTCATTGGTTAATCTAACTTTGAGAAAGAGAAAACAAGGCCAAATCAGTAGTGTGAAAAATGAAAAGGTGAATTTGAATATACCACACATGAAGAAATCAAATCCATTAGGATGCCCAATTATATGCCAATAAATTTAATGGAAGAATACTTACAAAAACATAAACTGACTAGATTAACAGAAGAGGAAAAAGAATATATAAATAAATTTATTTTAGAAAAAGAAATAGAACAGGCAATAAGTAAGCTTAAGAATAAAACATCAGGGCCAGAAGGATTTACAAGTGAATACTACCAAACATTTAAAGATCAACTAATTCCAATATTATATAACTTATTTGGAATAATAAGCAAGAAGGAGTCCTACCAAATTCCTCTCATGAAACAATATCGTGCCAATACCTAAAGCAGAAGGGTAAAAATCAGAGAAAGAAAATTATAAACTACTTTCATTAATGAATATGGATGCAAAAATCTGAAATGAAATATTAGCTAGGAGATGAAAGCAATGTATCACAAAGATTACACATAATGACCAAGTGGGATTTATACCAGGAATGTGAAGATGGCTTGACAAAATATTGATTATATCAATAACAAAAATAATGAAAATCATATGATTAGATCAACAGAGGCAGAAAAGGCTTGTCACAGAATACAATGCTCATTCCTATCAAAAAACAACTGAAATCACAGCTAAAAATGGGATTTTTCTTCAAATGACAAGAAGCATCTATGTAACACCAGCAGCAAACATTCTACATGACAGAGATCAGTTAGAAGCCTTCCCCAGATCAGGTGTGAAACAAGGATGCCCACTGTCACCTGTGTTGTTCACTATTATATTAGAAATGATAGCAGGAGAAATAAGGAAAGAAAAAGAAATTCAAGGAAGCAGAATGGCCAATGCCGAACCAGAACCACAACAGTGATCCTGGCACTTCCAGAATGGTCACATGAGAATATTTAGAGCATGAGAAGGCTGTGCTTTGGTGCTCCCAATCTGTTCTACTGATCCACTCTTCTACTTAAAAGAAAAAAAAATTTTATTGAATTAGAAAACATAATAACAAAATTCATTTGAAAGAGCAAAAGCTCGAGACTACCACAAGAAGTAATGAAAAAAATGTGAAGGAAGGAGGTCTAGCAGTGTCAGGTCTTAAAGTATAGAAGAGGGCAGGAATTATCAAAACCACCTGGTGTTGGTTAAGACACAGAAAGGCAGAGCAGTGGAAGACAACAGACATACCACACACAGGGGCAAATGGTTGGAGTAATCTTGGGCTTGACAAATGTAAAGATTTAAGCTTGGGGCATAAGAATTCTGTGTGTGATAAAAATTGTTGGGAAAACTAGGGAACAGTCTGGCAGAAGCTAGGTGTAGGGATTATGGGCTGATATTTTCCAACATTTACCAACATAAGGTCAAAATGGATACATGACCTAGACGTAAAGGCAGAGATCATAAGTAAATTAAGAGAACCATAACATATTAACTACCACATGTGTAGGTAGGAGAAAAATTTATGAACCAAGAGTAGAGAGCATTGAAAGACATCAAATGGACAAAGCTGATTATATGAAATTAAAAATGGGTTGTACAAATAGAATCAGTAGAAGCCAAGATTAGAAGGAGAGCAGTGAATGGGGGAAATTTTTGATAGAAAGTTCCTTGGATAAAGGTCTCACATGTCTAATATATAGGGAACTTTGTCAAATTTGTAGGAATATGAATCATTCCCCAATTGATAAATAGCCAAAGAATAGGAATAGGTAGGTTTTGGGTGAAGAAATCAAAGCTATCTAGAGTCATATTAAAAATGCTCTAGAGAAATGCAAATTAAAACAACTCTAAGGCACCATCTCATATCTATCAGGCTGGCTAAAAGGATACAAGGGAAAAATGATGAATGTTGGAGGGGATGTGGAGACATTGGGACCCTAAAAAACTGTTGGTGAAACTGACCTGATCTCACCACTTGGGAGAACAATCTGGAATGAGGCCCCAATTATCACAGGAATGTGTACACCCTCAGACCCAGCAACACCAAGGCGATCAGGGAAATAGGAAGAGAACTTCAATGTTCTGAAACGTTTATAGCAACTCTCTTTCTGGTGGCAAAGAGCTGGAAAGTGAAGGGATGCCTGTCACGGAGGGAATTGCTAAGCAAGTTGTGGGGTATTGTTGTGATGGAATGCTACCATGCTGTTAGGAACGAGGAACAGGCTGATTTTAGAAGATCATGGAGAGACTCACATGAGATAATGCAAAGTCAAAGAAGCATAAATAAAAGAACATTGTCTACAGAACAGCAATTGTGTTCAAAGAATAACTGCGAATGACACAGCTCTTCTGAGAATCATCTATATTCAAATCAGCCATAAAGGACAGATGAAGGAAGATATGATCCACCTGCAGAGAAAGAACTGATACACAGAAGGAAGGATAACTCAAGAACTTAAAATATAAAAATAATGATAAATAAATTTTAAAAAGACAAAAAGAAAATTTCCCTTCCTTTTAGGACCAGCTGAGGGGTCACCTTCAAGAACTTTTCTCTGATTCCCTCTAATCTGAGCCTGTTCTCCCCTCCTGAAAGTCTCTCTGCAGCACTCTGCATCCCTTCTTCACCTTAGCACATTCTTCCTGGTATTTTCCTCATTGGTGTAGTGTCCTAACTGAGACTGCTGGGCCTGGGACACTTTTGGGCTCAGCTCCCTGCCTTTCATTGGCACCAAGTTCCTAGTGACCCTCAGAAAGAATGCCAGAAAGCCAGGGACATTGGTGTTTCCTTGTTAATAGCACCTTCTTTTCTCTAGTATTGAATACAGATAATGGAATGCTGTTACCAATTGGCCATGGGGGGCAATGGAAGAATCCCTAGGAATAATACAGGGATGGACACATAAGATCCGTATGTTTTCTTCCACTGGTGAAGGGAGAAGAAAGAAACAGTAAAGAGATAAGCACTTGGAAGCAGGAGAACCTAGGGATCCCCAACAAGCTACCTTTTGTTCCATGACTGAGAACAAGGAGTCATTTTGAAATGCCATGTAACATCTTGTTGATAAAAGAGCAGAATTCTGTCCTTGAAATTCCCAGTCAGAGACAGAAGACAATGTCGAGGCCTTGGCCTGCAGCAGTAAGTTATGATGTTATGTATCAACACCCTGCCCTTGGCTGCTGTGATCCCCTCACTATGAGATAAAACTCTGGGTGTCCAAATGACATGTTAGAGTCTGCTACCTAAGTGTGTATGTGTCTGTTTATATGTGTGTCCAAGTGTGTATACGCGTATATGTGGGGTGTATGTGTTTTAGAGGGTAATAGAGTGCTTCACTCCAGAAACAGCTTTCCCATCTCTTATGCCCCATATGATGCTCATAATGACTCAATGAGGACCATAGGACACTTACGACCCATTGGAATATAGACCCCAACCATGGTGCAGCTGGGACTAGAACCCAGATGTTCTATTGCTCCATTGTCCATCCTTTCTATTAGCTCTGTCTTTAGATTGCAATGATTGATGCCAGCCTGAGATTCTCAGGGCAAGCTCACCTTTAGTAAGAGAGCTGCAGACATCACTGACTTCTCTTCCCAAAGTTGGAACAAGTTTCCAGGTGAAAATGAAGTAAGATCAGCCTGGCTGTAGTATCATTGGAATGGAGAATCATTCTTCTGCATGCTCTCAGCATGAATTACTGGTAGGGTATCTTAGCTCTCAAAAGGATCTGAAAGAAATGAAATCTATATGTATCTGGTATGGCAGCAGCCATGACAATGCTCTTGCTGTCTCTAAGTAGATTTTTATTCCTTTGCAACTGTCCCCTTTGAAAATCTAAAATTCAAACAGAACTCTTGAGGATGGGATAATAGATTGTCTGTAAGAATACAGAGAGATTGTCTCTCTCTCTCTGTCTCTCTCTGTCTGTCTCTCTCTGTCTCTCTGTCTCTCTCTCTCTCTCACACACACACACACACACACACACACACACACTTTTTAGCTTTTTTCCATCAATCATTTGATTTTCAGATCAAAGTTGCTAGAGAAAGATGGAAAGGGATTGTAGGTCTAAAGCAGTGATAACCTGAAAGAGTCACAACCCTTTGTTTTCCAAGAACTTTTCTTATGGGACCCTTATTTTGGACAGTTTGGCTGGGGGACTTTTCCTTCCATGGCTCAGACTTGTGGGCCTTTTATCCATCTATGGCCACAGCAGGAAGAAGAGGCAGTTGGAGCTTTTGTATCTGGGATTCTGGTCCCTGCTTCTGAATAAAATTTACTCCTGGTTAATAGATCCTCATTGTACAGAGCAGCCCAAGCTGTGTGGCTCCTTGTCTCCTGTTATCATGGAAAGGAGCTTTCTGGCTTAAGACTTGGGTGGGTTCCATAAGCCCAATAAAATCTAATAATTGAAAAGTTGTATTCTGAGGAGGGGTCCATAGACTTCTCTGCCCAAGGGGCTGCCAACACAAAAGATGTGTAAGACTTCTGACTTCGAATCTTTGACTTAGAACTAGAAGGGCCCTAAGAACCATCTTACACAACCTGCTGCTTCCCCTTCTCCCCTCAAAGAACTAAGGGAAACGAGTCATGATGGACAAGTAAACAAAAGTATGAAAGAGGACATGAATGAATGCCAAGGGCATGCGTGAGCCCTGCTGATGAGCAACAGGCTTGGCTTTTGAGGAACATTGCTCATCTTGTCCATGCCCTAAACAGGCCTGAAATGGTTCACACAGGGTGACTGGCTCCCATCTACACATTTCAAGGCTTGTTCTTGCTCAGAAGAGTATGAAACCTTCTTTGGGAATTGCCGTTAGAGCTCATTTATATCCTCACTAGAAACCTCTTTGGGTTACCTTATTTTCCTCGTGAAGTTGGACCCCTAAATATTACCTGTCAACCAACCATCCACTTTAAATGTCAGGCGAGACCAGAACCTACACATGGATACCACAATGTCTGTTTATTGAAACAAATTGAATGCCAATCACACTGGTCACCCAGAGATGCTTCCTGCAGAAACTTGGAAACCAAATGGGACCTCCTCACTGGCCTGGAAAGAAGGAATTTCTTTTTGGAATTAGGTGACAGACAACCCTCAAATGACGTGCCTGTAGGTTCTGGTCTCTGAGTTTTGCTGTTTTTTAAGTCAAATTGCAGTCACATACTTGTTCTCATCTGTGCCTCTTCTCTGCTGGGTTTGGCACCTCAGAGGGTGAAGCACCATCTCCTCTGAGAATGCCTCTTCTCTAGCAGACATTTTGCGAACCTCTTGGACCATGTCCAGTATGGGAAATGGATGTTCAAACAGAGATTTTGATCAGAGGTACCAAGTTGATGTAGTAGAACTAGTTGGTACTCCTATAGCGATTTTAGATTGGCAGAATGTTTTGAGAGGTATCTCATGCCCCTTAGAGTGTCTCTGGGAGGTAGGTGCCAGTATTATCCTCATTTTCTAGGTGATGACACTGAGGTTCAGATGGTGTTGCCAGGGTCACACAGCTAGGGAGTGTTAGATGCAGGGTTCTGAACTGAGATTTTCCTGATTTCAAGGTCAGGGCTCTCTGAACACTGTACCACACAGTACGATGAAAACAATTCCATTTTGGTATTAAGAAACTGGACCCAGTGTTGTGGATACGCGTAAGCAATTATCTTGCAGAGTGATTTGATACATGGCAAACTAGCACTTAAACTTCAAGAGTCAGAAAACACACCAGGAGCTAACTATCTAATCACCCAATTTCACAGATGAGGAAACTGAGGCCCAGACAAGTCAGGACACTTCCTGGCACACAGAGCTGGATGAGAGGCAACATTTACTAAACACTATACTGTGTCCTTCTATTAGCTAGGTGGCACCATAGTGCACACAGTCATCTTGAGTTCAAATCCTGCCTCAAACACTTGCTAGCTGTGTGATCCTGGGCAAGTCACTTAACCTCTTTTGCCTCAGTTTCCTCATCTGTAAAATGAGCTCCAGTAGGAAACAGCAAACCACTCCGGTATCTTTGCCCAGGAAACCCCAGATGGGGTCACGGAGAGTTGGACAGGGCTGAACCACAACCAATGCGATGCACTGGGAAAATGAAGGCCTTCGCCTTTCAGGAAGGCATAAGGCAGCATAACCTAGAGTGACAGAAAGTAGATTCTGGTCTCGTCTCGACCAACTGCGCGTGGCAGGCGCCACGCGGGAAAGTGAGACGGCTGACGTCATGGCTGTTCACACCTGACTCTCTTGGGGGGATCTTCCACGCTTAAGGCGGGCTGGGGGGTGGGGCAGACGTTTTAAGTGTGTGTGTAAAACGTGTGTGTGATGCGTAAGTTCCACCGGAATCCAGTCCGGCCTCCCGGAATGTGGCAGTAAGTTGAGCGGCGGTCAGGCCCACTGAGGCAGGCTGAGGGGAGCCTGTGAGGACCCTCAGCCCATTGTTTCACAGAAATGGCCATGCTTTCTAAATCAGGCACCGCTCTACAGAGCTGGACAAAAACGACAACACTCGTTATTAAGCGCCCAGTGTGTACCAGGCACTATGCTGGGTATGTATAAGGATAAAGAGTGAAATAATTGCGAATTTCCAAGTACCTGTAAATATATACAGCACTGAGCTGGAATGACTGTGTAGAGTAGGGAGGTGGAGGGTTTGTAGCGCAGGAGGACGTTAGGGCCAGGTTAAGAAAGGCCTTCAAAGCCAAACCTAGGTGTTTATATTTTATCCACTATCAAGTGGCAAGGCCTGTCTTTCACCTGTGGTGCCTGCACATAGTAGGTGCTTAATAGATGTTTACTGACTGACACTAGAATTGATGGATTAGAGGAGTTACAAGGTTAGGTCTGTCCTTAAATATGGCCGTAGACCATATAAAGAAGAATCAGAAAGAAATGAATTCAGTAATCTCAATAATTCGATCTCCCCAATTCCTCTTTTGAAAATTGGAGTGGGGATCTAGAATTAGTTGTGTCAAAATTAGTTTTCAAACGTCTTAGACCATGTACCATACTAAGTGCAAAATAGACACATAGGATCGGAATATTAAAAGCCACATAATTTAGAAAAAGAAGAGAACCATATCAGGCATCTTTCACAACGATAGTTAGGTGGAAAATTCTTCAAACAAAGGGGAGAGGCAGGCAAAACAGATAAAATGCTTAATTTTGATCATATCACACTGAAAAACCTGCATGACCACATTGTAACAAGGTTAAGAATGGAAACATTTGGGGGAAAAAATCTTTCCATCAGATATCTTAGTGGGTACAGCCAGGACATAATGATTAAATATGATCCAAAGAACAGAAAGTTCTCATAAGAATTGTAAACTTTTAACTACGTAAAACATTGTTCCAAAATACTCATAATATGCAAATCAAAACAACTTTCAGGTTTCCCTCTCATGCCCAGCAAATTGTCAAAAAAGAAAACTCCGGGAATAGTCAATGTTATGGAAGACAGGCACAGGGCTTTTCTTACTGGTAGAGCTGTGAATGGATAAAGTTTCTGTAAATCGAGTTGAAATTCTTCTTTTTGAAAAAAAGCGACTAAAGTTTTTATATCCTTTGTCTCAGGGAGTTCATTACTTGCCATATCCTCTAAGGAGGTCAAGGACAGAAAAAAGGTCTTCAGAGGAACATACAGCCTTGCTCAGGGATCTGAGATGTATTTGTGAGACCTGGTATCAGGATTCTCAGAATTTGTAAACATTTTTCTGCTAGCAAACAACAGAGAACAAAGTGTGTCCCCAGAGACCAGAGAAAATCAGAACAAGTCCAGATTTGGAAATGACAGCACAATAGATATTTCCTTCATAGCTGCTTAATTTGTTTCTAATATGACCATTTATACCTAAGTGATGTATTATTTGGAATTTATCTTATATGGTGTGAGAGAGCAATTTAAAACTAATTTCTGCTAGACTGATATCTAGTTTCCCAAGCAGTTAAAATTTTTTGAAAATGAAGATCCACCTTCTCTCTTTGCCATTGTCCCACCCCCATTGAGAAAGCAAAAAAGCCAAAATTTCCTGTTAAAATCATATATACGCAAGCAAAACAAATCCTCCCATTGGCCACGTCCAGAAAAAAAATATGTCTCCATCTTGCACTCTTGAGTTCATCACATCTCCTTCATGAAATTGGTAACATGTTTCATTATGAGTCTCTGGAATCATGCTTTGTCATTGTATCAATCAGACTTTCTAAGGCTTTCTTTTAACATTCCTTTTAAAATTCTTTCTTTTCAAAGTTGTTTTGTCTTTACAATATTGATGCTATTTTAGAAATGGTGCTCCTCGTTCCACTCACTTTACTGTGTATCAAGTCATACAAGCCTCCCTAGGCTTATTTCTTACAGCACAGTAGTGTTTTCTATCACATACATATGCCATAATTCGTTCAACCATTCCCCAATTGATGGGCACCCTCTCAGTTTACAATTTTTTACTACCACAAACAAAACTACTAGACTATTTTTATACATCTGGGTCCTTTTCCTCACTCTCTGATGTCTTTGAGGTATAGACCTAGTAGTGGTATCACTGGGGCCAAAGGAATGTACAGTTTAATAGCTTTTTGGATGCAGTTTCAAATTGCTTTCCAGAATGGCTGGACCAGTTCCTAACTTCACCACCATTACACCTGTCTTCTGACAGCCTCTCCAGCATTTGTCATTTTCCCTTCTTTGGGTTCAACTGGCCATTCTGCTGGATGTGACTTCTTTTACTTCCCATTTCCCTCATAGTGATTTTAATTCACATTTCTCCATTAGTTATTTAGAGCATTTTTTCAATATGGTTATTTTGTTAGTTTTATCTATTTTATTTAGGAGCAGTTGCTGTGGTGAGCAGGACAAGGAACCAATCAAGGAAGGATAGGGGATCACCTGTATAGTTAAGGGCCCAGTTGAGATCGGCTAGAATCAATTTCTAGTGGACTTGTTATGAAGGGGATTTGTCCTATGAAGGTTGAATTCAGTCAAAGAGCCACACTTGAGGACCTAGAGGGCCACATGCGGCCTCAAAGCTGCAGGTTTCCCACCCTTTGGACTCTACCAGTCAGCTTCTCTATTTTTTTAAACCAGGACCAAATTGTTTTGCAGATTACTATTTTGTAGCATAGTTTAAGGTCTGGTACTGCTAGGTTCCCTTTTACTCCACTCTTTTCATTAATTCCCTTGACACTCTTTACCTTTTGCTCCTTCAGATGAATTTTATTAGATCTATAAAGCAATTCGTTGGTAGTTTCATTGGTATGGAACTGAATATGTAAATTAATTTGGGTTGTATTTTCATTTCAGCCTATTGGTGAGCAATTAATATTTCTCCAATTATTTAAATGTCTTTATTTGTATAAATGTGCTTTATAGTTGTATTCATATAGTTCCCCTGTGTGTTTTGGAGGGGAGACTTCCAAGTATTTTATGTTTTCTGTAGTTATTTTATTTTTTTTTGTTTATTTATTTTTAATTTTCAACATTCACTTCTCTAAGTTTTATATTTTCTCCCCCTGCCTCCTCAAAACAGCATGCAATCTGATAAAGGCTCTACATATACATTCCTATTAAACGTATTTTCATATTAGATATATTGCATGGAAGAATTGGAACAAATTGGAGGAATCATGAGAATGAAAAAAACAAACAAAAAAAGAAAATTGCCTGCTTCACTCTGTGTTCAGACTCCATAGTTCTTTCTCTGGATGTGGAGGGCATTTTCCATCATGAGTCCTGTGGAATTATTTTAGGTCTTTGCCTTGTTGAAAAGGACTAAGTCTGTCAAAGTCACTCATCTCACGCTGTGGCTGTTACTGTGTACAATATTTTTCTGGTTCTGCTCACTTCACTCAGCATCAGTTCATACGTCTTTCCAGGTTTTTCTGAAGTCTGCCTGTTCTTCATTTCTTATAGCACAATAGTATTCCATTACATTCTTATACCACAACTTGTTCAACCATTCCCCAATGGATGGGCATCCCCTTGATTTCTGGTTCTTGGCCACCACAGAGAGAGCTGCTATAAATATTTTGGTACCTGTGGGTCTTTTCCCCATTTTTATGATCTCTTTAGGATACAGCCTTAGAAGTGGTATTGTTGGGTCAAAGGGTATGCACATTTTGTAGCCCTTTGGGCATAGTTCCAAATTGCTCTCCAGAATGATTGGATCAGCTACAGCTCCACCAACAATGAATTAGTGTTCCAACTCTCCCACATTTTCTCCAACATTTATCAACTTCCTGTTTTGTCATGTTAGCCAATCTGACAGGTGTGATCTGGTACCTCAGAGCTGTTTTGATTTGGATTTCTCTAATCAATAGTGATGTAGAGCATGTTTTCATATGACTATAGGTATCTTTAATTTCTTCCTCTGAAAACTGCCTGTTCATATCCTTTGACCATTTATGAATTGGGGAATGACTTGTATTCTTAATTTGACTCAGTTCTCTATATATTTTAGAAACGAGGTTTATCGCAGACACTGGTTGTAAAAATTCTTTCCTAGTTTTCTGCTTTCCCTCCTAATCTTGGTTGCAATGGGTTTATTTTGTGCAAAAACGTTTTCAATTTAATGTAATCAAAATTATCCATTTTGCATTTCATCATGTTCTCTATCTCTTGTTTGGTCATAAATTTCTCCACTCTCCATAAATCTGACAGATAAACTATTCCTTGCTCCCCTAATTTGCTTATAGTATTAGCCTTTATGCCTAAATTGTGTACCCATTTGGACTTTATTTTGGTATACGATATAAGATGTTGCTCTATGCCCAGTTTCTGCCATACTATTTTCTAGTTTCTCCAGCAGTTTTTGTCAAATAATGAGTTCTTGTCCCAGAAGTTGGGATCTTCAGGTTTATCAAACAGTAGATTACTATAGCCATTAAGTACTGTGTCTTGTGTATCTAAGCTTTTCCATTGATCTACCCCTCTATTTCTTAGCTAGTACCAAGTAGTTTTTGATGATTGCTGATTTATAATACAATTTAAGATCTGGTATGGCTAGACTACTTTCATTTTTTCCTAGGGAATTCATTAATGGCTTGTTCAATTTCTTTTTCTGAGATGGGGTTATTTATTTTACTCTCTCTTCTATTAATCTGGGCAATTTAAATTTTTGCATATATTCATCCATTTCACTAAGATTGTCAAATTTGTTGGCATACAGTTGAGCAAAATAGTTTCTAATTGTTGTTTGAATTTCCTTTTCATTGGTAGTGAATTCACTCTTTTCATTTTTGATACTGGTAATTTGGTTTTCTTCTTTCTTTTTTTAAATCAAATTAACCAACAGTTTATCTTTTTTTTTTCATAAAGGCAGCTCTTAGTTTTATTTATTAGTTCAGTAGTTTTCTTAATTTCAATTTTATTAATCTCTCCTTTGGTTTTCAGTATTTCTAATTTGGTATTTAATTGAGGATTTTTAGTTTGTCCTTTTTCTAACTTTTTCAATTGCATGTCCAATTCATTGATCTTTCTCTATTTTATTCATTTAAGCATTCAGAGATATGAAAGAGATATAAAACTCCCCCTAAGAACTCCTTTCACAGCATCCAATAAGTTTTGGTATGTTGTCTAATTATTGTCATTCTCTTGAATGAAGTTACTGATTATTTCTACAATTTGTTGTTTGACCCACTCATTCTTTAGGATTAGATTATTTAGTTGCCAATTAAGTTTTAGTCTATCTTTCCATGGTCCTTTATTACATATAATTTTTATTGCATCATAATCTGAAAAGGATACATTTAACGTTTCTGCCTTTCCGCACTGGATTGTGAGGTTTTTATGCCCTAGTACGTTATCAGTTTTTGTGCAGGTGCCATATACAGCTGAGAAAAAGATATATACCTTTTTATCCCCATTCAGTTTTCTTCAGAGATCTACCTTTTTAAAATTCACTTCCTTAACTTCTTTCTTGTTTATTTTGAGGTTAGATTTTTAAGTTCAAAGAGGGGAAGGTTGAGGTATCCCACTACTATAGTTTTCCTGTGTATTTCTTCCTGTAACTCCCTTAACTTCTCCTCTAAGAATTTGGATGCTATACCACTTGGAGGATATATGTTTAGTAATGATATTACTTCATTGTCTATGGTGCCTTTTAGCAGGATATAGTTTCCTTCCTTATCTCTTTAAATCTGTTTTTGCTTTTGCTTTGAGATTAGGATTGCCACCCCTGCTTTTCTTACTTCAGATGAAACATAGTCTATTCCACTCCCCCGTTTTACCTTTACCCTGTGTGTTCCCCCCTTTTTCAAATGTGTTTCTTGTAAGCAATGTATTGTAGGATAATTGTTTTTAATCCATTCTGCTATCCACCTCCGTTTTATGGGAGAGTTCATCCCATTCACATTCACAGTTATGATTGCTATCTGTGTGTTTCTCTCCATCCTATTTCCCCTCCCATTTATGCTTATTTTTCTCCCTTCTCCCTTTCCTTCCTCATAAGAGTTTTACTTTTGACCGCCGTCTCCCTCAAACTTCCCTCCCTTCTCTCAGGCCCCCTTCCTTTTTCTTTCCCTTTTCCCTTACTACTTCTTCCCTCCCTTCTAACCACCCCCTCCCTTTTCTTTCCCCTTTCCCCTCCTACTACCTGTAGGGCATGTTAGATTTCAGTACCTGAGTATGAACCAAATCCAATGAGAGTAAAGTTCAAACAATGCTCATCTCCCTCCCTTCTTTCCTTCTACAATAATGTTTTTGTGCCTCTTCATGTGATGCAATTTACCCTTTTCTGCCTCCTCCTTTCCTCTTCTCCCATTACAATCCCTTTTCACCCCTTAATTAGGTTATCATCACATCAGTTAATTTATACTCACACCCTCTGTCTATGTATATCCCTTTAAATGTCATAATAAAGATACAATTCTCAAGATTTACGAGTATCATCTTTCCATATAGGGGATGTAAACGGTTTCCTCTTATTGAATAACATGGTGGGGTTTTTTCTTCTGTAGTTATTTTAAACCAAATTTCTTTTTCTATCTCTTCCTGCTGGATTTTGTTGGTGATTTTACATATATATGTATAAAATGCATACATACCTATCTATATGTGTGTATGTATATATACACACATGCATATATATAATATATAAATTATTTCTCTGGGTTTATTTTATACTGTGCAACTTGGCTGAAGTTGTTCCTTGTCTCAGTTTTTTATTTGACTCTCCAGGGTTCTTTAAGTAAGCCATCATATCATCTGCCAAAAGTGATGATTTTATTTTGTTTTTGCCTGTGTTTATTTCTCCAGTTTCTTTTTCTTCTCTCATTGCTCTAACCCTATATAAAACATGTAGTAGATAATGGACATCCATGCTTTGTCACTGATTTTATTGGAGAGACATCTAGTTTATACCCATTACACATAATATTGGCTTTTAGTTTTACAGAAATATGACAACATTTTTTGGAAAGGTTCATTTATTCCTGTGCTCTCTAGGGTTTTATGGCAACCCTAGGAGATAGGTACTATTATGATGATTATGATTTTACAAATGAGGAAATGAGGTAGAAAGGGATTCGGTGATTTGTCCAGGATCACACAGCTACTAAATGTCTATGGTCTGAATTTGAACTCAGGTCTTCCTGATTCTATACCCAGCACTCTGTGTACCTCACCATCTAGCTGCTCCAGAGAATAAGATGTTAAGAAGAGGGTGATCAGCAGTGTCATAGAGTGCTGAGAAGTGACCAGTGATGAGGACTGAGAAAAAGTTAGTTCAGGTCTATACTGTCAATGCTCACTGATCATGCCTTGCCAAACCCAACCCTCGATTACTCCTATCATCTTCCTTTCTCCTCCACTTGCTCCTTCCTACTCATGTTAGGTTGAATGGAGCCAGAGGAAATAATGAAACCATGTTGACTGGGTCCACTAGAAACTGATTTTAGCCAATCTCAACTGGGCCCTTACTATAGGAAAGCAGTTCTCTTTTCCTCCTTAATTGATTCCTTGTCCAGTTCACTACAACAACTGTTCCAAAACTTTTCTCTTCAACCCTCCTCTACCATTGACTTATCCCACCCTCTCTGCTGAGGACCTCACCTCACTCTTCACAGAAAACATTTAGGCCCCTCTTCTATATTCCTTATTTTACCTTGGCATTTTGGTCCACACCCCTGCTGCGTCTCTCCTTCACAATCTCTTATGATGAAGTGTCCGTTGTGCTTGCTAAGGCCAACCATTCTGCAGGTGCCCTCAATTCCAGCTCTGCCTGTCTCTTCCAGCAGATTGCTCCCTCTATCATGCCTACTTTCTCCCTAATCCTCAGTCTCATCCTGTCTACTGGCTGCTTCCCTGTTACCTACAAACTCATCTATGTCTTCCTCCTCCTTAAAAAACCCTCTCTAGAGCCTACCATTCCTGCTGGCTATTGCCCCAGGCCTTTCCTCCCTTTCTCACTTAAAGAAGCCTATTCATTGAATGGGTGTATCTCACTCAAAGTGAGAATGCTATAAGACCTTAGCCTAAAAGGGCCAGGGTCTCCCAGTGGGCCATCTCCAGCCATCCTGATGAATACCAGGCCACTGGACCCAGATGGCTCAGGACAAGAAAGTGAGATTGGTGACCTTGCACAGCCCTCTCTCCCTCAAATCAAAGTCAACTGCAAGTCATGTCATCATCTTGATGTCATGGTCCTCTTCAAGAACGAATGACAAACACAACAGCAATCCTCCCTTTCTCAGCTAAACTCCTTGAGAAAGGTCTGCACTCAATGCCTCCCCTTCCTTTCCCTAATCCTTTCTGACACTTCAGAACCCTCTGCCATCTGGCTTCTGACTTCATCTTTTGACTGAAACTTCTCTCTTGAAAGTTACCAATGATCTCTGGAGGGCTTAATTTTGTAACCTGTAACTTTGCTGAAGCTACTGTCTTAAACAGTATCTTTGTTGAGTCCCTAGGATTCTCTATGTAGACCATGCTGTCATATGCAAATAAGGATGGTTTTATCTGTTCTCTAAAAGGAGTCTAGTAGAATACCTCCTTTCTCAGTTTTTTGAGAATCCTTTTTGTAGTTGGTCTGTCTTCCTTGATTCGCTTCCTAGCTTTACTTCTGGCTTCACAGATCTGGACACTGTGCTCCTCTGGGGCACTCCCTTCCTCCCTTTTTAGCTCGCTTTCTTGTCAGCTTTGCACAGTTTGAGTAGAAGCTCCCTGAGGACAGAGACTGTCTTTCTTTCGGCTTGCATTTGTATTCTCAGGGCTCACATAGTGAACACTTAATAAGTGCTTGTTGTTGGGGTCCCCTAGACCACTTACGGGAACCCCTAACCCCGACCCAAGGCTCTTGTCCAGCAAGAGGCCTTGATCTCGTGAGTAATGAATGGGGCGGGAGACAAAGATGGTGAAGACTCCGTTTTATTCATCTAAATCACATGCATTTATAGTTTTACCTACGTACATTCCTAAGCCCTACGTTGAACCTATCACCTATCACCTTTTACATTGAACCTATCACCTATCACCTTTCCTTATATGGGTGTCTTCTCCACTGGACATCCGGAGCCAGGACAAAGAGCTGCCACGTTGCAAACAAGGACGAGACCCTTCCTCCTGAATCCATCTAGTTCCACCCCTACTGACAAGCCCCTAGGTTATCTAGGCAGGCTCTCAGTGTGGCGTCCTGAAAATGGATAGGGGTCGGCTCTAACTCGTCCCGTTACAACTCCCCCTTTTTGTTTTGGTACAGTTGTTCTTTCATAGCCAACACGGTATGTTTAGTGGAGAAGAGGGAATTACGGATTGTTAACAATATCCATTTTAATAATATTGGTATAATAGCAACTAATATAAGCAATGTTAGTACTCCTGATCCTAATGAAATTAGCCAAGTTTTTAGTGAGTGCCAGGGATCAGCATGTTGGAAAAAATCTAAGATATTTTGAGCAGTTTTATGTGGAAGTAGGTCTTCATGGGAAGCCTGATTGATATTTTCTGCCAATTGAATCAATTGTTGGAGCTCTAAGGTCATATTATCACTGATTACACCTTGTAATTGAGCCCGAATCTTTTCCCATGCCATTTCAGTTGCATCATATTGTTTTGGAGTAAGACAAAAAGTATTGTACCTATAATCACATTGCAACTTTGATTGTAATTCTAGATATGCAACTTCATGTCCCAAGAACAGTACTGCTTTCTGTAAAGCACGAATAGCATTGTAAAATTCCTTATCCATTTGAGCCTGACGTTGAAATCCTTCTGAGACATTGCGCATGAGATCATGAAGAGCATTTGCTTCCTGGACACTATTCTGTGTGTTAGAAACAGACATTGAGAGAGCAGTAGAACTAACAATTAGTTCAACTAATAAGGTTATACCTAACACTACACATGAGATACATCTTTTGAATCGCATCATACTTGTTATCTTTTGATCTAATACTGACATAATATTGTCAGCCGGAGTGCAATACCATCCTTGTGTTTTCACTACTGTGAGTGAATACTTTGGCCTAGTAATGATGTAAAGCCTTCCTTTATCAAATTGTGGCCCCATGCATTCATGTACCGAACAATTCGGACAAGTTAAATTGAATATCCCTGTCATATTCATATGTGGCACGAGTGTAGACTGACTTGCATGATCCCACATAAAGGCATGAGATGATCCTAAACACACTCGCGCCGTAAGACTAATATGGTTTGTAATTATTTTACCGTTTGGTCTTACAATAATAAATGGTCCTACAAAACTTTGTACTGTCTGCCCCCCAATAGCGGCAATCACCCGTTCAATCCCTGCTGTATCAGAACCCTTGTTAGTAACATATCTAGGACTAGGATATCCTGAGACATAGCGATCTGGCCTAAAATGCGATAGGTTGTGACAAGAGGTAAGACTCTCATTATAATGCTCTAAGAATAACACAGTCTGTTGACATTGATGTGACTGACAATCTTCAAATGATACAAAACCTGAATAATTACGATAAATGGAGACATAAGGATCATTTCTCTTGCTACATTGTGGTCCAGATCTAGAAATCACTTCTCATTTTTGTCCCATGTCTTGTGCCCCATTCATTTTTGTACAATATGGTCTATGTCTCAAACCTATTTCTCGTTTTTTATCTATATCTTGTCCCTCAATGACCCAAGTCCGTAGGCGAAAAAGTCTAGAGTTCCCTCAATAAGCTAAAGTCTCATGTCCCAGAGTTCTATTTGCACACCATGTCACATCGGCTGCTATATCATTAAAAACCCATGTAGTACCAGTCCATCGTCCAACAACCTTCTTTTGAAGACAGAGCGGTAATCCTGCGATCAATCCAGTAAAGTTCATCCTTGGCTGTGAACTATTTGATTTACCTATAGATTCAAAACCTGTACCCCCAAACATGCGTGATAAACTGCCATGTAATACTAGTGTTGGTATCTTTTCACCCCATCTTATGGCCCTCACCCACAGAGGATTCGGGATGAACGCCCAGTGATGTGCATCCCCACTTGTCTCCTGGATCGGAGTTGGACTTTCTCTGACCCCAAGAGTCACTAATAGAAACAGAATCAACTTCCTCATTTTGTAGACAAAGACTTCTTATTTGTTCTTCCAGCTTCTTTCTCCGCTTTGCTGCTCTCAGTCTCTTGCCCTGTGATTTTCTTCCCGTTGTCTCTCTCTTCTATCAGCCGAAGCCTGCGTACTGGTACCCACTGTTCTTTCTCTTTTCCTGTGGAAACACAAGCATAACCCTTTCCCCATATGATTATTTTTCCTGGACCATGCCATATTCCTTCTGCATCACGCCACATGGCCTGTTTTCCTTCATATGCCTGAGGGCCTTGTGTAATTCCCCCTTTTTGTTTTTGCAAGTAAACCTTGAGGGAATGATTTGGCCTTTCAACAATGACTTGGCCTGTGGGGTTATAAGGTATTCCTGAAATATGAAAGATTTATAAAGAGAAATGTGATATTAGAACTAGGGCCCAAGTACATGCACTCAAGCACCTCACCCTGTTCCCCTTTAAACTGATGGGACCCAACACATTTTGGGATAAGGGATGAAGGTCTCGGCTTCTGAAACTGCTTCCTGCTGAGATTGGACGTAGAGCTGACCCTACCTCACAGGGTCCCAACATTGGAGGGGTTGTGTCTTTAACCAATATGAGGAACTTGACGATTCAGAGGGTGATAGATGATGGTCTTGGACAAAGACACCTAGAAGACACAAATCTGGCACAAAGATTAAACAAACAAGAACCAAAAAGGAGTAAGAATAAAATAACTAGAAGTGAGGTAGGTGTGAGAATACTGTCAGACTTCCTCACACTCTCTTGACATACTTAGTAACTATCTAGGATAGGAGGGGCTTGGATGATTCCCATTTGTCCCCAACATCCTTATCTGCTTTCTATATATTTTGATCACGCTTTTATTTAGCTTTCCAAATCTCTAGAACTGATCATTCAGACTACTTCATATTCCTTTATATTTCTACCATAGACAAGATAGTGCATAAGTTATTACTGTTCACTAGCATAGCTGTATTGTCTTAAACAAAAGAGATTTCTAAGTTGAATCTCATAACTGAATAGATGTTCATCGCTGTTTCATCAGCTTGTTTATCTTTTTCTGATTATATTCACTCTGGAAGAAAAAACTTTAGAAATTAAGCTGTTAATAAGTAGGTGAAACCTTTTAAAATGATAGTTGGCTTTTCACTTTGAAGCAAAAATAAACCTTTTAAAATTAAAATTTATTAAAACTTAGTTGGTATAAAAATGTCCTAAGGAATATGAATTCCCAAAGTATTATAACAAAGCAAATTCTTAGATATTCCAGAATTCCTAGATATCACAAAATGTTTTAATAAAAGTGCATAAAAGAATCTCACATTGGTAACAGTAAGAGACCGCTTACAAAAAAAATTTACTGCTTTAAAACAATAGGGACATCTTAAGGTGAGTCTTAAGTCATTTACATAAATTTCTGAACATGTTCCAGTTTCAGATAAAAATAATATTGTTTTCCAGTAAGATTACACAAAAGGGCTCACATGTTATACTGACTACTTGTAATTGATCATAGAAGTTTGCTATAAAAGGAAAAAATACGGACATGTGATATAGCAAATATGATAGGATAAAACATCTTTGACTCTCTTTGAATTCAGATAGGAGTAAAATTTTCCAATCATGCAGTATCTGTATTATAGCCAGACTCAGGAATAGTCAGGTAGAAAATATTCCTTTATAAAAGGACACAATGGGGAAACTGACCAGGAGGATCCCATCCTAGATTGAGTCTAGAATTGTCCCCTCAGTGTTTCCTCTCCAGATACAAATTTCACCTGATAACAGTACATGATGCAGGATCACAGTCCCTCTGAGTAACTTGTGGCATATCCTTTCAGATACTGATTTAATGCAGACAACTATACCCAAATTCAAACTTAAACAAAAATATTTATGGTCTGAAATGCTTTTACCTTAAACAGCAAATTTTACTACTCCCAAGTTAAAGCCAAATACAGTTATTTGTATTCCCATGGAGTTGCAATAAGCAATGAAGATTAATAGGACTCACATACATAAGAGATTCCATTTAAGATCCTTCCTTCTCAAATTTAAAACTTGTCCTTTTATAAAAGTCAATTATTAAAAATATTTTCTTATCTATTACAACTTTTGTGCAAGTCACTTTCATTGTTTATGAATTATATAAGCCAAACAATCTTCTTTCCACACATAGTAATCAATTAACAATTTTAGGTTTAGCATAAAAACAGCAACTTCAAAAACTTAGTTAACAATCTTACAACTTTTAGACCTGATAAATTATTTTAGCTGTAACTTCTTAAACAGGCAACGGTGAAAATACCTGGTTTTCTAAATGGCAATTACAAAACATTATAAGATAAGGTTAGTAGGACTGATAAAAGTTTTAAATAACATAAATGGCTACACACAATTTTTCCAACATCTTTTAGTTTCAACAAGATTCAGATTACAAATTGCTTTCTCTAACACCATTTCTGGATAACGGAGTAAAATAAAAATCACAATGATTCTAATTTTTTACTCAAGAAAATTTCACATCTATGTCTACTCCTCAAAAATGTTTTTGAAAGAGAAAAAGTTGTAAAACTGCAAGTGGAAGTGAGGGAGACTCTGGAACAAAGTCCAGTGGCGCCAGTCCCCTCCTTTCCACTTGGGGGTTCAAGGCTTGATCTCTGAGGTGTCTTTTTTCATTTTCAGATTTATGCATTCTCAATTTGCCTTAGTGCCAAATAATACAATAAATTCTGACCTGTCTTGAACATCCAATTAGGAGTGACATGTTTCACTTGAAATATGACCAGAATAACTACCTTTTAGTTGTATCCCACACACAAAAACTTTTCTCTTTTATGTGAGGCATGAGATAATTAAAATGCTATTCAATCTGTCTTTCTGATATGAGGGAAAAAAATTTTTCCCCAATTTCATCTTGTCTTTCTCTCCACCTTCATAACTTGGCCAGAGTTAGAATGTAGAAAGAGAGAGAGAATTTTACCAACAACTTTCCAATAAATTCCAAAGCTTTTATGCTTTCCTTAAACTTCATACCCATGTTGTACTCCTAGTGGGCTTTGATTAAAGCCCCTTTAAAACTACACATGCATTATTTCCTTGTATTTCTTGTGTAAAACTGCATTTAGCAATCATATAAATAATATAAGATTAGTTTCTCACTTTCTCTCTCCCATTCTCCTCTCTGATGCTGCAGCCATCAGAGAGAAGGGATGAGGGGGAGGGAGAAGAGATAACATTCCAAATTCCAACTACAATGGAGCTGACCGTAATAACTCACATACACACGCACACAGAACATGTAAAGACTGAACACATACACAGACAATAAAAAAAAGAATTCAAAAACTGAGAAAAGATTGTCGGAAATCCTCTGCACAAATTAGACCTATGGCTTGATTTCTTTTACTTAGTTCCAAACATACTTTCTGAGATTCAAATTTCCACAGTAAGTAATCTCCTTCAAGAGTGATTTTAAACTTGCTGGCTCCACTAGGTGTTTCCCTTGCGCTCTCTCTCCCTGGAGACTGTCCCAATTCCCTTTGTTTCCCACTCACTTTTGCTCTTTTCTTTGTTTCAGGGTCCTCCCGTTTGGCGGGAACTTTGACTTCCTCTTTGAACTTAACTGATTTTTCCTTTTCAACTTCTAAGTCCCGTAATCTACTCTTTAGCTCATCTATCTCCTGTTGCATTCTCTCTCTCTCCTCCTCCCTCTGACTCTGCTCCTGCAGCTGTCCTAAATTAGGATAAATTGAAGGTGGACTGGGAGAACTCAGACAGGATGGTTCAGGGGAGGAATCTGGTGAAATGGAAAGCGTTGTTTGTGTGGAGGCTGGGAATTGCCTGGGTTGCCGATCACAACAGCCATCCGCAGCTTGAAGGGCTGCTTTTACTATATTGTACATAAAGAAACTTGTTAGCTCCGGATCCCCAGGATTTTCCGAGTCATAGCTAGTTAACTGTTCCCCTACAGCTTTCCAGGAGCTTGTAGAGACCGGAGGTCTCTGCTTTGTCCAGGGACAAATTCTTTCTACTTCGTTTAAGAACTCCCCGATCACTTTTTTTTGAATGACGACCCCCTGTGCCTTAGCTGATTTGTAAATTATCTTAACAAAAGTTTCTCTATCGGCCGTCTCTACTGATTCAACTAGCCCCATAGTAAGATTAGTCTTACTTCACTGCTCCCGAAGCAGGTTACTCACGAGACTGGTGTCGTCTTTCTCCTTTTTCTTCCTGAGGCTGAGTGCACCAAATTCTTCTCAGATTGGTCAGTCTGAGGCACCTCAGGGCACACAGGTACGTCTTTTCCCCGCTAAAGGACTACGCTTTTGGCCCTGTGCTGTGTTCCGTGGATTTTTTCTTTTCTTCTTCTTTTTCCGCCCCACGAAATGGGCGCCAGAATGTTGGGGTCCCCTAGACCACTTACGGGAACCCCTAACCCCGACCCAAGGCTCTTGTCCAGCAAGAGGCCTTGATCTCGTGAGTAATGAATGGGGCGGGAGACAAAGATGGTGAAGACTCCGTTTTATTCATCTAAATCACATGCATTTATAGTTTTACCTACGTACATTCCTAAGTACATTCCTAAGCCCTACGTTGAACCTATCACCTATCACCTTTTACATTGAACCTATCACCTATCACCTTTCCTTATATGGGTGTCTTCTCCACTGGACATCCGGAGCCAGGACAAAGAGCTGCCACGTTGCAAACAAGGACGAGACCCTTCCTCCTGAATCCATCTAGTTCCACCCCTACTGACAAGCCCCTAGGTTATCTAGGCAGGCTCTCAGTGTGGCGTCCTGAAAATGGATAGGGGTCGGCTCTAACTCGTCCCGTTACACTTGTCACTTGGCTGACGTCACTTTGCTGGTAAATGCTCTTTAACAAATTGATGGATTTCTCCTGTTAGAATCCTCTTGACTATCAGGACCGCAAGTTGCTTTTTCTGTACAAGGTAAAGAAAACTAGAAAAGTAATTCCTTTATGGCTGCTTCTTTTCTGAGGTTGAATTTTTACAACTCTATCTTTGGTCTTCTGTTAGTTTGGGCATTTTGTGTTTTCGAAGGCATTTCTCTCTAACGCTGCCTCAGTTTTGTTAGCATTATGTAAGCTGTGTCTAGTAAGTTCTCATTTTCAAATCGCTCTTCTGCTTTTGTTGTGATCTCACCTTGTTTGTTATGTGGATTTGATTTGCTGTCCTCTTATTTTTCAACAGACTGGCTAGAGGCTTATTCATTTTATTAGTCTTTTCACAGAACCAGTTTTTAGTTTTATCATTTTTATAATTTTTTGGATTCCAGTTAATCTATTTCTTGTCCCATTTTTAATATCTTCTCTTTTGTGTTTATCTTACGTTTGTTTGTTTGTTGGCTTCACATTTAAAAAGAATGCATATTCAGTTCATTAACTCTCCTTTTCTATCTTGTTGATGTATGGTGGCAGCCTGTAAATGGAGAAAAGGGTTAGATGCGCAATTGTTGTGTTAGTATAATCAACAAGACTTCACATCTCGTTGGTTGTGGGGAGGAGAGAGGATGACCCCACAGTTGGGAACCTGAGCAGCAGAAAGGCAATTCCTTCAATAGAAATAGGGAAGTTTGCAAGAGGAGTGGATTTAGGTGGGGGAAGATACTGAGTTCTGTTTTAAACATGTGAAATTTGAGATGCCAATGGGACATGGAGGTAGTGATACGTAAGTGATTGGTGACATGGGGCTGGATATGCAGATGTAAATCTAATATATTCAGACATCTGCATATCTGAATAGAGATGATAATTTGAGCCAACAAAGGAGGCTGAGCAGTTGGACATGTAAGAGGAGAACCAAGAGAGGGCAGTGTCAGAAAATACCCAGGGAGAAGAGAGAATTTAGGAGGAGGGATTCACTGTACAGTGATCCAGAGGTTGAGAATAAACTATCAGATTTAGCAATTAAGAGATCATTGGTTCCAAGATAGAAAGATCCCATATACATTAGAATATTTATAAGCAGTACTTTTTGTAGTGGCAAAGAACTGGATACCATGTAGACACTCATCAACTGAGAAATGGCTAAATCATTTGTGGTATACGAATGTAATAGAATGTTACTGCATTGTAAGAAATGATAAATATGAAGGATACAGAGAAGGATGGGAAGACTTATATGAATGGATGCAAAGTGAGGTAAGCCAAATCAGAGTACAATGTATAAAATGATGACAACAGTTTCAGTGGAAATAACAACAAAAACCTGAAACAGAATATATACATAATGATTAAGCTGAGAAGAGAAAGTCTTCCCTCCCCCTTCTTTGCAGAGGGAGGATATGGAACATTGAATTTGCTTACCAGACTCAGTTGCTGTGTTAGTTAGTCTTGCTTAACTACTTTTTCCTTTATTGAAAAAAAGTCCTTTCTTACAAGTGTTGGTTTTGCAGGAAGGAAAGGGGAGGAGGAATTTATTTGGAAATGAGTGATCTAGCATTGTAGAAATTAACTCATAGCTAACCTTGATAGAGCAGTTGAGGCAGTTGAGTAGTGAAGTCAGAAGCTAGGCTGCAAGGGTTGAGAAGTGAGAAGGAAATAATGTGAAGGAAAACAACACTGAACAACTTCAGAACTGTGATAAATCTGATGTTCTTTTGTGACTTCGTAGGGTTAATGGTGAAGTATGCCTCCCGTCTCCCAAGAGAGGTGGTAGACTACTGGTGCAGAGAGAAGCATACATTTTCAGACATTTCCAGTGTATTGATTTGTTTTCTTTGACTGTATTATTTATTATAAGAGAGTTCTATTGGAGAGTGACAGTGATGTGAAAAAAGAGAAAAGACTGTCAATAAAACGTTAAAAAGGAAAAAAAGCAATTTGGAAGAGAGGAAGGGGACACAATGTGAATTCACCTTTTTCATTCTTTATACTGGTAATTATTTTTCTCTTTCTTTTTTAAAAAAAATCAAATTATCTGATGGTTTATTTATTTTGCATTCTTTCCCTCCTTCCCCCATGGAAAGTAGTAACATTTAACTGGGGATCTGATGCTCACGTCCTAGAGTAGTGGAGTGACATCAGTTCTCTCTCCAGCAGCTTTGGACTACTCTCCTGGTGGAGTATTTCCCACTGACTTAAAATTTTTTTTAAATTATCTTGTTAAATATTTGCAAATTACTTGTAGACAGTTCTTAATATTCCTTTCTTAAAAATTTGAGTTTCAAATTTTCTCCCTTCCTCTCTTCCCCTACCCCTTGAGAAGGCAAGCAATATGATATTGATTATACATGAGAAATCATGTAAAACATTTTCACCCTAGCCATGTTGCAAAAGAAAACACACAAAACCCAAGAAAAAGAAAGAAAATAAAAAAGTATGCTTCAACCTGTACTCAGAGTTCATCAATTCTTTCTTTTGAGGAGGATAGCGTTTTTCATCATGAGTCTTTTGGAATTTCCACTGATTCTTTAAAAAAAAACAACTTATTTTACTTTTCTTTTTTTTCAGTTAACAAGCATTGTGTGTCCTGTTTCCCTCCTCCTGCCATTTGAATAAAAGAGAAAGAAAACTCTTGTAACAAACATGCATAATCAAGCAAAACAAATTTCCACACTAGCCATGTCCACAAACCATAAGGACGTCTTATTGTGTGCTATGAGCCCATCACCTCTCTGTCAGACGGTGAGCAGCATGCTTCATGATCGATCCTCCGTAGGCATGATTGGCCATTGTTCTCAAGGTTTAGATAAGCTCTTAAGCCTTACGAAATTGTTTGCCTTTACAATGTTGGTCTTTTTCTTTTACTATTATTATTCATTTATTTGTTTTCAGTTTTCTACATTCAGTTCCATAAGTCTTAGGTTTCATCCCCTCCCTTCCCACTCCTTCCCCGAGACCGCGTGCAACCTTATATGGGCGCCACACGTACATCTTTATTAAACACATGTTCACGTTCGTCATGTTGCATAGAAGAATTAAAACGAATGAGAGAAACCACGAGAAAAACCCAAACAAAACAAAACATAACACAAGAGGAAATATTCTGCTTCATTCTCTGTTCCAATTCCATAGTTCTTTCTCTGGATGTGGATGGTATTTTGTCTCAAGAGTCCTTTCGGAATGCTTTAGGTCCTTGCATTGCTGTGAAGGGCTAAGTCTACCAGAAAAATTCCTCACACACTGTGGTTGTTTCTATGTACAATGACCTCCTGGTTCTGCTCCTTTCACTTAGCATCAGTTCATATAAGTCCTTTCAGGCCTCTCTGAAGTCTTCCTGTTCATCACTTCTTATAGCACAACAGCATTCCGTTACATTCATATACCACCACTTGTTCAACCATTCCCCAATGGATGGGCATCCCCTTGATTTCTGGTTCTGGGCCACCACAGAGAGAGCTGCTATAAATATTTTGGTACATGTGGGACTTTTTCTCATTTTTATGATCTCTTTGTGATACAATCCTAGAAATGATATTGCTGGGTCAAAGGGTATGCACATTTTGTAGCCCTTTGGGCATAGTTCCAAATTGCTCTCCAGAATGGTTGGATCAGCTACAGCTCCACCAACAATGAATTAGTGTTCCAACTCTTCCACATCTTCTCCAACATTTATCATCTTCCTGTTTTGTCCTGTTAGCCAATCTGATAGGTGTGATGTGGTACCTCAGAGCTGTTTTGATTTGTATCTCTCTAATCAATAGTGATTTAGAGCATTTTTCATATGACTATAGATATCTTTAATTTCTTCCTCTGAAAACTGCCTGTTCATATCCTTTGACCATTTATCAATTGGGGAATGACTTGTATTCTTGTACATTTGACTCAGTTCTCTATATATTTTAGAAATGAGGTCTTTATCACAGACACTAGTTGCAAAAATTCTTTCCTAGTTTTCTGCTTCCCTCCTAAGCTTGGTGGCATTGGGTTTGTTTTGTGCAAAAACTTTTCAATATAATGTAATCAAAATTATCCATTTTGCACTTCCTAATGTTCTCTATCTCTTGTTTGGTCATAAATTTCTCCATTCTCCCCATAAATCTGACAAATACATTATTCTTTGCTCCCTTAATTTGTTTATGGTATCATTCTTTATACGGAGATCATGTAGCCATTTGGAATTTATTCTTGTGTACAGTGTCAGGCATACAATGTTGGTCTTATTGTAGAAATTGTACTCCTGGTTCTGCATACTTCACTTTACATCAGTTCATACAGGTGTCCGTAGGTTTCTCTGAAATTGTCCTTTTAGTCATTTCTTATGGCATTTTAATGATCTATCACATTCACATACCATATTAAGTTCTATTATTCAGGTCAGGTTATTTCCCCTAGTCAATAAACTCCATTGACTCCTCATTGCTTCCAGGATCCAATGTAAAATCCTCAGTTTGGCTTTTAAAATTCTTCATAACCTGGCTCAGTGTTCTCACACCTCATTTCCTCCACACACTGTATATTTCAGGGATACTGGCCTCTTGGCTATTCCTTGAATAAGACACTCCATCTCTTAACTCTATGCCTTTTCACTGGATGTCCCCCATGCCTGGGATTCTTTCCATCCTCACCTCAGCTTCTTGGCTTCCTTCAAGTCTCAGCTAAAACCCCATCTTCTACAGTCGTCTTTCCACATCCCCCCTTCCCTTTGAGATTACCTCCAATTTACTCCATCTGTATCTTGTTTGTACCTAGTTGTTAGCATGTTGTCTCCCCCAATAGAGTGTAAGCTCCTTGATCAGGAACTCTCTTTTGTCTTTCTTTGTTCCCCAGTGTTTAGCACAGTGTCTGGCACATATTAAGTACTTAATAAATGCTTGTTGACTTCACTCGATGGGCAGCCCTTTAGTTTCTAATTCTTTGCCATTACAAATAGAACTGTTATACATATTTTTGTACATATGGGTCTTTATCTGGTCTTTTGGGGATATAGATTGAGTAGCATTGTCAATGGGTCAAAGGTTCATGTAAACAATGTAGTGACTTTTCACCCCCATTCACCCTTCCAGGGCATGGACCATCATGAGGATGGTTGGTTTGGTAGTAAAGGAGCTTGTTTAGAGTCCAGCTGCACCACGGTTTTGAGCCCCTATCTCCTTGTGCATCTCAAGCCCATGGTTTTGTTATGCTTTGTCACTGTATCACTCATGACTCGCTTCCCTCTAGGTTTTGGGGACACTGCTCCTTCCTGGTTCCTCTTCTGTCTGACATACCTTCACTGCCTCTTCCTCCAAGTCATTCCCATTAAGCATGGCTGTCCCGAAGGGTTGAAGCACACAGGTTTTCAATGATCATCTCTTAAGCAAAAGATTCTTAGTTCTATACAGTGTCCCAAAAGTCTTAGTGAAGTTTTAAGCAATTAAAGTTTAGCTCTAAGACTTTTGGAATATCCTATGTAATAATAATAATATGATATTATTATTACAGTTAATACAATAATAATAATATGAAGTGCATTAAGGTTTGCAGAATACTTTACAAATATTATCCTTTCAACAATCCTAGGATGCAGGTGCTGCTGTTATCATCCCCATTTTACAGATGAGGAAACCTGAGACAGACAGAGGTTGAGCGATTTCCTCAGGGTCACACAGCTAGTTAAGTTTCTGAGGCAAGATTTGAACTCATCTTCCCGAGTCCAGGTCCAATGCCCTATCCACTGCACCACCTGGCTCTATATCTAACCTCTTTTTTTGAGCTCTAATCTTGTTTCACCAACTGCCTTTCAGATATTTAGTATTGGATGTCCTGCAGGCATCTCAAACTCAGCATGTCTCAAAGCAGAACTCACTGTCTTTCCCCAAACCCTCTTTTGCCCCCAATTTTCCTCTTCCTGTTGAGGGCAACACCATCCTTTGAGTCACCCAGGCTTGTAAGCTCAGTGTCATTTTCAGGTCCTCAGTCTCACCCCACTCCACATATCCAATCTGTGCTGCAGTCCTGTCCTTTCTGCCTTCACATCCCTTCAAAATGTTCCCTTCTGTCTTCTGGCACTGCCCCACACTGCAATATTACCATAGCCTGAGGATTTATCTCCTTGCCACAAATCACGCCCCACTCCAGTCTTTCTTCCACTAAACTTCTAAAGTAGATCACCGCACTACTCAGCAACTCCCCAGTACATTGAAGATGCTGTTCGGCATTGAAAGCCCTTTGCCTAGCCATTTGGTACTCTCCTCTCCTCCCCATGCTCTACAATTCAGTGATGCTCCATCTCCTGACTGTATTTTCCCTTGTGGTTCTTCCATGCCTGGAATGCCTTGTCTCTTTACTTCTGCCTCCTGGTTTTCCTGGCTTCCTTCAAGATTCCACTCAAATCCTCCTTTCTTCAGGAGGCCTTTCCCTTCCCTTCCCTCCTCCTAGTGTCTTCCCTGTGAGATTATCTTCCATTTACTCTCTGTATGTGTGTATACACACATGCCATACATTGCACATGTGTATTTATAGGGTGTCTCCTCCATTAGACTGGGAGATCCTTGAGGGCAAGGATCATGTTTTTGCCTTTTTTTAGTCCTTTAGTCCAACATGTACAATAAGAAGTAAGTAAGCATATAAAGGCTGTTTGTTGTAGGCAGCATTTCCCAGCAGCTAGGAGGAGCTACAAATCCTGGTTGGGCAAGACTTTTCCAGAGCAGCTTCAGGGTTCCGAGAAGGGTTTGCTTTCCTCTGACATTTTTTTTACTTCTAGCCTATTTAAATGATGTTTTGACACGCGGTGTCCACCACCAGCAATGGCTGTCTTCACCCTCTCCGTGCTGCCTTGTCTTTGGGAGTGTAGATGCTCTTTCCTTACTCTAGAGAGAATATCTGCCCCATCTAATCAAATCTCATGGATTGACCTCCCTTTTCCCCCACCCCATCCCTTACGTCCCCTCCCTGTTGGGCTTCATTTAAGACAACTCACGAAGACATACTTGACAAAAGTTTTAATCAGAATGGTGGAAATCAATCACAGGTTGTTATGCCCACCGTGGCCATTCCCAAACCACAAGCTCCTCTCTCCCAGACACAGTCATTGAGTTCCCAATTAGTCCCACTGGGAGCAGGCTTTTCCCTCACAAAGCCACCCTGGGGAATGAACTTTGCATCATATCATTTCAATGCAGGATCTCTCTGGAAAAGTGGCACCAGGTGTTGAGCTGGTAGATTGTCATTAGCTTTCAAGGCAACCTGGTTCTGCTCCCCATCTCCTTTCTTCTTCATGTAATATTGCCATCCACGGTGCCCCAGCAACACCTTGTGGTTATACTCCCTTTCTTCAAGAGCTTGTATTTCATTTTGTTTCATTTCATTCCATTTCTATCTCTTTAATACTATTCAAGTCTGAGAGAGTTTCCCTTCCCTAAGGGACATGAGCCATCTGGCTGTCACAGCCCTGTGAAAAGGCATCTTTCTCATTGGGTTCAAACTCGGGCCCCTCTCCAGGTGCCTCCTTTGGGTGGTGGGCATTGCAAGAGCTCTCTGGGAGGGGCATGACTGGTATACAAGTTAGAGTAGAGATCTACAGGACTAGAGACTATGAGAGTTGGCCAGGGCCCTCAGCATCCATGTGGTCCAACCTGATAATGCACTATTAGTGATGGTGAACACTGTGGTAGTGGGAGCACTGACCTTTCTCTTGCGTGGCTCTTTTTATCTGTTTCTAGAAAATGGGAAACTTTTTAACTGAGTCAAATTATAACTTCAAACAAAGATCATTTGTTTTATTGTAGTCACTCTCCCCTTTTTGCTGGATGATAGAAACTGAATAGAGGGAAGTGTGTGGGGCTTGGCAATAGAGGATGTCATACTTGGAGGGGGAAATGGAGGCATGTCTCTTTGTACTGGGAGCCCAGTTCTCCCTCCCTTCCCCCTTGAAGGACTCTGAGAAGGCACAGGGAGCCTACTTGTTGACCCCCCACTGCCCCTTATCCTTAATCTCCTCGAGGATCCCAAAGGCATAGCCTATGTCCTAGGGCACAAACAGCACCTCTCCTTGTCCCTCAGCCCCACTTAGCAGCAACGATGGGATACGTTGGAGGATTTATTTCTTTTGTGTCTAATTTGAGAGTGGAAGAGGCTTTGTCTCCTCCCCACCCCCCAACCACACATCATGACACCTGGAAATATCTGCTTCCCCCCTCCCCCAATATCCCAGTGTCAACTGTGGTGATGGGATATTCTTTCCTGGCAACTGATGAAAAAGAAAAGAGGGGCCTGACAGGCATGATGGTAGTGGAGAGAGGGGCTGTGGATGGCAGCTGGCTCCTCTTTGCCTCCAGGTAGGGGAAGGGCATGCATCTTAGATGGACAGAGACTTCCTGGGACCAAGTACAAGGTCAAACGTGAAGATGTACTTGTGATAAGGCCCCATCCCCATACGGCAGGACTCTATTTTGTCCTGTCCTCCTTTCCCTCCCCCCAGACCTTCCTCAGCCCATAGCCTTCTGGGGCACACTCATTATGGAGTCAACAGTCTTAGTTTTATGAGTCATATTTTAAAACCAGTGACATTCTAAACTTGATTACTTAAGGATATAAAGCATTTTTTTTACATTTTGTGAGTAAATTCCAACATTCCAGGATTATATTATTCTCAGTTCAATAATATTCTCTTTTTTCCCATCATGTTACTATGTTTTCAGAGAGAAAATTTGCTTTCTGAGGCATGCTTTAACTAAATGCCCTCAGTTTGGTTAAGCCATTGTCCTCTTCATGATGTGGGTGAAGCTACAGGGAATGCTTAGAGCACCACGGCATTGTAGCAATGCTGCCTTCCTTATGCCCTGCTGGAAGGTAGGGATGATGGATCTTAATTATCCAAAGTCAGGGGGAAGTATGTGAATTGTTGACTAGTGACCTTGCATGTCAGCCACTCGCCTAGAGATTCCAGCAGTTGCCCTGAGCATCCCCACTGGTCACAAGATGGGATTCAGCCTGACCAAGCTCCCCATTTTGGGCCTGCAGCTTCATTGAAGTCAGAGGCTCAATAGAGCTCATTTGTAAGAAAAAGAGTCAAATCTGTGGCCACACTTCTGCCCCACATCTGGAGTCACTTCTCAGTCTGGAGAAACTCTTTCATTCATAAGACACCATCATTATGTAGTGGCCACATGTTTTGGCCTTAATTGGGTTTAGACTCCTCCTCCCATGCTTCCTTTCTGGGGAGACTGGAGCCACGGACCTCAAGCACTTAATGTCTTTCTTCCTTGCCCCTGCAAAGGTCACAGGGGAGGACTTGCACCTGTAGACCGTGTTCAGCAGTAACTGTCCCAAGGCCCACTCTCCTGGCTCAGGGTTCTAGGAGTGGCCCTGAAAGGGTGGAGATGTCTTTTTCTAATGCTTTTGGTTTGAGCCCCAACCCCAACGTATTTTTCTCAGCATCCATTGCCCATGATTGTCAGTCCGTCATTGCTTCTATTTAACCAGTTAACAACAATTTGCTGTCTATTCACTGAGGAGCTACAGCAAGAACAGAAGTCCCCTTTCCCCCCAAAGCCCAGGGGGCATACATTCCCCTGTCCCACTTTGGTCCCTGAGGAGAGTAGCCTTTGCTACATCCTGAATGTGGCACAGCCAATGAATGCAGTTGCTTTCTTGCTTGTAGGATGTGGTGTCTTCCTTGTCGTTCCTTGGGGTGTGCTGGCAGACTCTGGCTTGGACTCCGGCTCCCACACCTCTGCTAGTTCTTCTGACCTTGCAGAGGACACAGGGTCTGTGCCATCTCCAGTGTACATTCACCTAAGGCAGGAAAGAAACAACCACAGGGCCATGAGTGGGGTAAGTAGGCTGCGAGCGCTAGTGCTCACTTCCTAGCTGGAGACTTAGAGTAGTCTTTGCCACCTTGCTTAAATACAGCCAGGAAGGACTGAAAAAGAAAGAGCATCCTTACCAAAAGAATTTCTTCTGGAAGTTTGGATTCAGTCAAAGGACTGCACTTAAGGACCTAGAGGGCCATATGGGGCCTCAAGGCTGTAGGTTCCCCACCCCTGGGCTAGCCTCTCTTCCCTCTCTTTCCTACTCCTTTCCCTCCTTCCTTCCTGGTTTGCTTCCCTCCAGTTGTCTCTCCAATTCTGTCTTCTTCCTTCCTGCTCTCCCCCTCACTTCCTTCCACCTTTCCTTCTTTGATCATTCCCTCCATCTTGCTCTCTTTCCTCCTCTCAGACTTCCTTTCCTCACCCTCCCTTCTCCATCCTCCCCTTCCTTGTTGCTGTTTGTTTCCTCTCTGATTCTTTTCCTCCCTTCTTCCTTCCCCTCTGCCTAATGTCCCTCCATCTGTAATGGGGGTCCAGATAACAGACCTGAAGCAGGTCCAGAATGTACATATTCCAACATGGGGAGCTGAGCCCTTCCATCACGTCATCCCTTTTTCAGGTTCCCCAGCCTTGTCCACATGGTCCAACAGCCCGCAGAGTGCGGTGGCTGTGCTCTGAGGCTGGTGTTCCATGGGCCAGGCCCCTATTATGTCCCCATCACTGCTCTCCCTTCCCCTTTGTCTCTGTCTTTCCTTCTCTCCCTCCCTCTCTCCTCTTCCTACTGTGCCTCCATCCCACTGTCCTTCCCATTTATCCTCTCACTTCCTCTCCACTTTTCCTCCCTTACTTCTGCCCTTCCCTCTTCCCCTGCTTTCCCTCTTTCCCTCATGCCAACATTCTCTCTCCTCCCTCCTTCCTTCCCATGCTATTACCCTCCTTGACTCTTTCCCTCCTTCTCTCTCTCCCATCGCTTCTCATCCATCCTCCCCCTCATGGCTCCCCTCCTGTCCTTCCAGTGAGGCCTCCTTTCCTTCTATTCATTCTCCCATCCTCCCTTCTCTCTCTCCTTCCTGGTCTTGCATCCTCCCTCTCACACCTTCCTTGCCTTCCATTTTCTTGCTCTTTCCCTCCTCTCTTCCTCCATCTCTTCAGCCTTTCTTCTTTCTTGGTCTCCCTGTCACAGCCTCCTTTTCTTTCTTGTGTTCTTCATTACTTCTTCCCTCTCCTTTTCTTCTTTGCCTCCTTTTATAGCTCTGCATTCCTCTCTCTCCCTCCCTCCTTCTTATTTTCTTGAACTGTAAATTTTTACTGATATCATTTGTCTTTATATCACCAAAGTCCCACTTAAAATGAGAGCTATTTGTTGAGACCCTGCCAGATTTCCCCTAGATTTCTCAAGTTCTTCCCCTCTCCTTCTCAGCTGCACCAGCTCATCTGCCTGCCAGTTGTTGACTCACTCCTCCAAAAAAGGGCCCACCTGCTAGAAATACTACCCACTGGGCAACTAACATCTGATTCGGAACCTCTGGCTCTCCTGGACTCACCAAGACTGTAAACGTTCATCTCTCAGAATTGCTGTTTGATGACCTGTGGCTCTGAGGTTTGTCTCAGGCTGACTTGGCAAGCCCATGTTCTTGTAGCTACCATAGCTGCTGATGGCAAGGTAGAAGACAGAGAACCCTGTTCTGACCCTGTCCCCTCCCCCAGTGATAAGTGTGAGGGGAAGCTGGCAGAATCAAAGTAAAGAGCCTGCCCTGAAAGGGCCTCTGGGCTCTCTTTCTAGCCTCCCCCTCCCCAGCACTATGTCCCTTCCCAATTATGTTTGTCTCCTTCACTAGCATCCTCCTTCTCCTTCTCTCTCTCTCTCTCTCTCTCTCTCTCTCTCTCTCTCTCTCTCTCTCTCTCTCTCTCTCTCTCTCTCTCTCTTCTTTCTCTCTCCCCCCTCCTTCTCTCCCTCCCACCCTCTCTGTCTCTCTCTCTGTCTCTTGTTGCCTCCAATTTCGTCTCATTGTCTCTCCTCCCACTGTCTCTGTCCCTCTTACTTTTATATTCTTTCTCTGGTTCCGTGTCCCTCCATCCTTCAATGGTTTTGTCTCTTTTACTCAGCGTATACTCCCTTCTTTTTGCACACCATCGTCTTGTCTCTCTAAATCCATATTCCCTCTAATTTTCTCTAGGTCTGCTTCCTTTTCTTAACTCACTTTTCTTCCTAGCTCCATCTCTGGCTTTGGCTCTTTACCTCCATCCCTGGCTCTTCCCCTCTTCTTGCCTTTTTGTCTTTGTCCCATTCACTATTTTTTCACCTTCCTATTCTTTCTCATACTATCTTCTTGCCTGTGTAGTGGGGGCCATTACATGGAGAATGAATGAGGATGGGCCTGCATCCTGTGTCCTTTCAGTGGGCCACATTGTCCTGACCCCTTGCAACAATCAGTGGCTTCTCATTTGTGCCACTTGATTGGGAGCAACGTCAGAAAAGGATTGGTGACTGATCCAGGAAGAGCTGCCCACTAAGTAGGCAAGAAAAGGTCAAGTCTTCACCTTTCTTTCTCTTACTTTCTTTCAAGAAGGCTTGGGACTCTCCCTTGGATTTTCCAAAGTCAGGGAGGAGGGGATTTCCCTTTCTTCCTCTGCCCAGATGCAATGATTTATTCTCTTAGAAATGTCCATCATCTCCAAGAAGGGTGTAGTTGGAGGAAAAATCTCCTTCTGGGCAATTAGTGCCTAATTCAAAGCCACTGGACTTTGGTTCCTCTCTTAGTAGGTTCACCTGCCCTTCTGTCTGTCACTCCACCCATCCCTAGATGCCTCAGTCCCTCCCTCATAATTACCTGTATTCCTTCATCCAGAGATCCACTCCATCTGTTACTTGATCCATTGCGTTTTCTCCATGGAATCCATCCCTCTGATCCACCTGTTGTGTAGCTCCATTTGGGTCTCCCTTGGTCATTTCTGACCCTCTCTCTGTTATCCCATCTTTCTTTCCCTCCTAGGGTCCTCTCTTCTTCCCACCCTCATTCTATCTTCCCTTCCATCTGTCCTTTCAGCCTGTGTACCTCCTTCTTGGTATCCACATCTAACTCCTCTCTGTCTCCCAAATAATCCACCAGTCCCTGCCTAAGCCTCCCAATTAATCCCTATTTCCCTGTATTATCAACCACTTCCAGCACATTTTTTCCCTAAGCATGTAATTCTGACTTGGTACTTTAATTTACCCTTCAATTTCTCACTTTGGTCATCTTTCTAAGCATCTAAACCTCACTTTGTATATTTGTCCTTTCACCTGTCTCTCAAGGGCAGGCTCTCAGCAAACATTCCATATCTAATTCTTAAAATTTCTCCTTTCTTATTTTCCTGGCTCTCTGTGTTTCCTGACCTGTCTGTCCATCCTTCACCCGTAGGACTTCTCCTTTCACATATATACTCGCTGTACTCGTATCTCCAGACAGGAATCTCTCACTTGGTACAAGTGTCTTTCCAGGCATCCCTGACTTTCTTGGTTACTAACCATCCATCTCTCATTTTTGTCAATTTTTCCATTCATCCATCTCTTACTGTCTAGTTTGTTCTTCTGTTCCTCCCTTGCCTTTTTCTTCTAACCATTTTCAACTATCTTTCCAATTATCAGTCTTTTCTACTATCAGTCTCTCAATGTTTAGGTCTTGCCATTCATTCACCTCTCCTTGTCTAGATCTCTATTTTTCAATTTCTAGCTCCTCCAAACACAAAACTCTCTACTTTTTGATCTGTACACTCACCCATCTTTCACCAAATATGTCACCTTCCATTCATGTGTTCTTCTCTGACAGTCTGACTATCCATTTCTCTTTGCCATTTCTGCCTTGCCCATTCTCATTTCAACTATCTCACTTCATATGTTTCTTGCCAGTCATTCTTTTTCTACCATCTAGATTTCATTATCCTGATACCTCTCATATTCTGGATCTATCCATTCAGCTTTTTGCTAGTGTCTAGAAATCACCCACCATCACTCTCTCCCTTTCTGTCTTTCTCAATACACTCTTCTCTCCTTGTCTGTTTCTCTTTATCCATTCATCTCTCACTCTCTAGGTGCACCCGTTCATGTCACTCAGAGGTTAGCATGCAGCTCCCATTCAGTACTTTAGTTCACTCAATGCATTTCTCACTTAGCTGGTCTTTCTAAACAGTCAAACATTAAGTATATTATAACTAATTATAATTATACTATACTTCTACACATTATACTACAATCATACTATGATGATATTAATAATGTCTCTTACTCTCTGGATCACTACAAACATTCCATATTTCCTTTTCAAGATCTCTCCTTGCATGCTTTCCTGCCTATCCCTGTTTCTACCATTATCCGTGTTTCACTGCTCAGGATTCTGCTTTCACACATGCCTCAAAGCACGGATATCTCTCACTCAATACAGCTCTCTTTCCATACACCTCTCGCTCTTTTGCTCTCACTTACCAGCCATTTCTCATTGCCCACTCTCTTGATTGAGTGGGATTTCTCGCTGCTGATTCCTGTTCCATAATTCTCTTGCATAGCTCTCATTTTTCCCCTGATTTTTCCTGCACCACTCTTATTTGATTTTTAAAATCTTTTTGTGCTCTTTTATCTCTTTATTTCTTCTAAGAATTCTCATTGAGTTGATGTCTATCCTCATTTTTTCTTTCAAGCTTTATTTGTAGATTGTTTTCAAGCCATTTTCCTCTTTTGAATTTGTGTTTTGAGCCTCACTGTCACCAAGGAAACTTTTTATGGTCAGATTATTTTTTTTTTTTTGCTTTTTATTCATTTTTCCAGCTTACTTCTTAACTTTGGACTTTATGTTAGAGTAGGGCTCTGCTCACCCCTGGGGGCAGTGACTGGCCTGAGTTTTTGCCTTTCATTTCCTTCTGATTTCTCAGGTTGGTCTTGGGGTTTGTATGTTTTTGGTGCTTCCAAGATGGTGTGATCTGGGAAGTCGTCTGGTCACTGCCCTTCTGATCTGTGCTCTGGTCCTTGCGCAGATAATTCCCTTATTTCATCATGACAATGATTGCCCTGGAACTGTGACCAGGGGCTGGGAAATTGGCAACAGAGCTGCTAGATGGCAACTGCTCCTCTCTGCCTGAGAATATGACCCAGAATTGGGTAATAGGAGATGAAGCTGCCAAATGGTACCTGAACCAGCACCCAGTGCTAGTAGAGGAGACCCTAGAGATTTCTTTCTGCCCAGGTCTTCAGTCTTCTTAAAGGCCCTGGGTGCTGGACTGCTGTATGCTACAGCTCCTGCCCCAGCCATAGCCCAGTGCTGCTGCCATCACCCAGGGCTGCATCAGCCAGCCCCCCAACTCATTGTTTGCACATATCTCCTTCTATCTTCCAAAGCTACTGTGGGCCAGAAAAACGTCTCAGTTACTTTCTCTTGGATTTCTTGCTCAGAATTCAGCTTGACATGTTTTCTGTGATCATTGCAGAAGCAGTGTGGGGGGAGCTTTAGGCAATTGTGATGCCTCACTCTGCCATCTGGACTCTGTCTTCCATATTTTATTATCAAGATCCTTTTCCCTCTTCATTCCTTGCTGCTTAGATGTAGCCATTCCTCCTTCTGTGCCTCTTCAGGTCTCTTCAAGCACCAGTCTCCCAGCATTTTGGCCTTGCTATATTCATTCATCTCTTCTTGTCTAAATCAATATACTGGGTCACTTTTTACTCTCTAGCTTTTTCCAATCACAATAGTCTCCATACTTGTGTTTCTGTATTCCTCCATCTGTCACTGTCTAGGTCTTGCCATCCATTCATGTCTTCTTCCTTCAGTTAGCCTAAAAATCCATTTGTCCATGGCTACGTCTAGCCATTCATTCATTTCAGCCTTTTCAGCTCTCAATTCAATCATCTTGTATTGCTAAATTCTTGTTATTCATCCATTTTGTACAATTTTGATTTTACAATCAATCACCTTTCATGTTTCATTCCAAAGATCACGCTGTTAATTTCTCCATTCACCCATCTCTCACTGTCTGGATCACTGCAAACATCCACATCTCCTTCCACTGCTGCCCATCCTTCACTGTCAAGGTTTCTCTTTTCACACGTTATTGTGTACGTATCTCCACCAAGGAATCTCTCATTTAGTACAATTCTCTTTCCATACATCTCTTACTCTGGATATCTCTTACCATCCAGCTCTTATTTTCCCAGTTTCTCCATTTATCTCTTGATATTTCTGATATTCTTCCATTTGTACCTGGCCTTTTAGTTCTGGCCATTCATCATTGTAGGCTTCTTTTGGTCTGTTTCATAATTCAGAATTCTCTGCACACATCCACCTCTGCACACATCCACCTCTGCACACATTCACCTCTGCACACTTCCCTCTCTACACACATCCCATCTCTACACACATCCATCTCTGCACACATTCACCTCTGCACACATGCATTATACATCCCTCTCTCACTGTCCAGCCTTGGGCACACATTCCTGTCACTTTCTCTAAGACAGTTTAACCATCATTTCTCTTTCACTAGTCTAACCATTCATCTCTGCCTTGCCAATTCTCAATTCGTCCATCTCACACTGCATAACTCTTGCCAGTTATCTATTTCTTACTATCTTGATTTCACTATCATTCACCTCTCATATTGTGGGTGCGTCCATTCACTCCTTTGTTAGCGTCTCCATAGCCCTGTCTGTCACCCTCTCCCTGCCTGTCTTCCTCAAGCCTTTTGTTCTCTCCCTGTCTAACTCTGTTCATCTATTCATCCATCCCTTCCAAATTAGGTTTCTCTAAGCATATAACTGTCACTCATTTATTCAATACAATCATCCATCTTTTAATATGGTCTGATTTCTAAGCATCCAAGCCTTATTTTGTTGATTTCTCCATTTACCTCACTTACTGTCAGGATCTCTCTATCCATATCTCCTTCTCAAGATATCTCATTTCATCCTTTCCTGCCGATCTATATTTACACGGCTGTTTGTCCTTCACAGTAAAAGCTTCTCCTTTCACTCACATATGCATCTCCAGCCAGAAATCTCTCACTTAGTACAAATCTTTTCTTGCATCTCAATCTCTCTCACCACCCTTTCTTTATTTTTCTACTTTCTCTACCAATTCATCTCTTGATGTCTTTCACACTTTTCCATTTCTCCTGGATTTTGAGTTGTAGCCATTTCACCATTCTATGCTTCTCTTGGTCTGTTCAACCATGGATTTTGCAATGTGAATCCTCTCTGTCTCTCTATTCATTCATCTGTCAGTGTCTAGTCTTAGACATCCATTTATGTCTCATTTTCTACAAGTCTTAACCATTCATTTCTCTTTCACTAAATCTAACCATTCATTTATCTTTTCCCTGTTAATTCTCAATTCAGTTGTCTTGCATTTCATATCTTCTACTATTCATCCATTTCCTCCTAGTTAGATTTGACTATCACCTTACCTATCACAGCCTGTGCCTCTCCATTCACCTTTTTGGTGCCTGTGTATCAACCATTGTCACCCTCTCCCTATCTACCTTTATCAATCAATTTTTCTCTCCTTGTATATTTCTCTTTAACCATTCACCTACTGCTTCCTGGTTAGTTTTCTCTAATCCCATAATTCTCCCTTGGGATTTTGGTTTACCCATCCATCTCTCACTCAGGTGGTCACTCTGTCGATTTAGCTTTTCATTGCTATCTCTCATAGTCTGGATCTCTGCAAAGATATAATTCTCCTCAAAATCTGTCCTTTCATTCTTTTCTGCTGATCTGTGTTTCCTCAGCTGTCCATCCTTCACTGGTGAGGTTTCTCCATTCCCACATACCTCAATATGCAGGTATCTATAGCCAGGAATATATCTTCCAGTAAAACTCCCTTTGCATGAATCCCTCACTCTGTTGGACTCCCTTAGGATCTATCTCTCATTTTCCCATTTTATCCATTCATCCATCTCCTATTGTCTTTGTTGCTCTTACATTCTTTTTTTGTCTTTCAATTTCCACATTCATCATTCCGTGCCTTGGTAGATCTATGCAATCACCAATCTCACAATGCTCACAATTCATTCATCTCTCATTGTCTACATCTTACCATCCATTCATTTCTCCCTCTCTGAGCTGGTCCAACCAACTATTGCTCTTTGGTTACATCAAACCCATCTTTCACCTCTTCTCTTCCTTGCCCCCTCACATGGCATAGCTCTCACTATTCATCTGTTCCTTCCTATTTAGATTTGAATATTGCTTCAACTATCCCAGTCTGGGCCTCTCCTTTCAACCTCTTGTCAGTGTCACCCACCATCAAGATCTCCCTATCTGTATTTCTCAATCTGTTTTTCTCTCTTTGTCTATTTCTCTATTCATCTACTACTTCCTGATTAGTTTTTTCTAGATATGTACCTCTCCCTCTGGACTTCAATACACCAATTCATCTCTCACTCTGCTCTGATTTCTCCACTCACCTTCAGTCATCTCTGCACACATCCATATTTTCTTCTCAACATGTCTCCTTTCATCTTTTACTGCCTATCAGTATTTCCACCACAATCCATCCTTAATGATTGAGGCTCCTCCTTTCACACATATCTCTCCATGCATTTATGTCCAGCCATGAATTTCACTTTTTTTCATACACCTCTCAATCTATTGGTCTCTCTTAGCATCAGTTTCCCATTTCTCTAGTTTTTCCATTCATTCATCTCGGTGTCTTCTACACTCTTCCATTCATTCTTGAACTTTTAGTTCTAGCCATTCATCATTCTATGCTTTTCTTGGTCTGTTCAACCATCAGTTTTACAGTCCTGAATTCTTTCCATTCATTCATCTCTCATTGTCTAGGCATCTCCTTCTCTAAGACAGTCTAATTGTTCATTCAGTTCTGTCTTGCCAATTCTCAATTCCTCCACTGCATGACTCTTGCCATTTATCCATTCTACTATCTAGATTTCATCCATTCTATTATCTAGATTTCCACTCTCGTTCACCTCTAATATTTTGGGTCACTATATCCATCTCTTTGTCCCTTCCCCTCCTGCCTGCCTGTTGGGTAAGACAGATTTATATACCCAAATGAGTGTGTATATATGTTCTTCTCTGTTTGCACCAGTTCATTTGAGAGTAAGGTTCAAGTCCCTACCAATTTCTTCTTCACTGTAAATACTATTTCTTGTGTACCTCTTTTATGTGAGATAATTTTCCCCATTCTTCCTCTTCCTTCCCTCTCCTCTCAATGCATCCCTGTTTCTAACCCTTCCATTCTTTTTTTTTGGGGGGGGGGGATCATTCCAACATAATAGACTCATACCTGTGCCCTTTCTCTACGGAGATTCCTTCTAACTGCCTTGATAATGATAAAGTTCTTAGGAGTTACATGTATCATCATCCCATCTAGGACAGCAAATAGTTTAAGCTTATTAACTCCCTTATGATTTGTCTTTCATGTTTACCTTTCTGTTCTTCTCTTGAGTGTTTTGTTTGAATGTCAGATTTTTCTATTTGGCTTTGGTCATTTCTTCAAGAATGCTGGTGAAGCCTCAATTTTCTTAAGTGCCTATTTTTTCTCTTGAAGTTTTTCTGGGTAGGTTATTATTGGTTGTAATCTTAGTTCCTTAGTCTTTAGGAAATCATATTACAAGCCCTCTGCTCTTTTATCCTGGTAGCTACTAAATCTAATGGGATCCTGACCTTGGCTCCACGGTATTTAATTTTGTCTTTCTGGATGCTTAAAGCATTTTCTCCTTGACTAAGGAGCTCTAGAATATGATTGTTATTCCTGGGAATTTTCATTTTGACATCTCTTTCAGGAGGTAACTATGGATTATTTCAATTTCTATTCTGCCCTCTGGTTTTCAAAAGTGTGGGCAGTTTTAATTTATAATATCTTGAAATATGATGTGTAAGCTCTTGTTCTGATCATAGATTTCAGGTAGTACAATAATTCTTAAATGATCTCTTCTTGATCTCTTTTCCATGTCATCTGTTATTCTGAAGAGATATCTCACATTTTCTTCTGTTTTTTCATTATTTTGACTTTGTTTTATTGCTTTTGATCACTTGTGGTGTTATAAGCTTCCACTTGACCAATTTTAATCTAAAAAAATTATTTTCTTCAGTGATGTTTTGTACCTCTTTTTCCATTTAGCCAATTCTGCTTTTTAAGTAGTTATTTTCTTCAGTATTTTGGTGCCTCTTTTTCCAAGCCATGAATTTTCTTTGTATATTTTTCTTTCATTGCTCTCATTTCTTTCTACAATTTTCCTCTAGTGCTCTCACTTGAGTTAAAAAATTTATTTTGCTTTTTTATCTCTTTCTTTACCTTTTCTGGGAATTCTTGTTGGGTTTGTGTCCAATCATACTTTTTTGAAGTTTTGCTTGTAGATGTTTTCATACCATTGTCTTCTGAGTTTGTGTCTTGAGCTTCCTTGTTATTGTGGTACCTTTTTAAGGTCAGATTCTTTTTCTATTGTTTGCCCATTTTTCCAGTCAACTTCTTTACATTTACCTCCATGTTAGACTTAAATTCTGCTAAATTCTTGGGACAAGGTGAGTGTGAGTGTGTGTGTGTGTGTTGTTGTTCCAAGCATCAGGATTTTTCTCCATGCTGTTTTCAAAGCTAGTCGTGGGGGGTCTGTAACTTTTGGGGGCTTTAAAGTTGATGAGATGTTGGGAGAGAGGGGTGGTCACTGTTCTCTTGGTCTGCCTTCTGATCCTTACTTAGCAAGGGCTCCTGTTCTTTTTAATAGAATGTGCTAGTGTTCTGTTCTACACACTGCAACTGTTACCAAAAAATAGGACCTTTGTGTTCTCTCTGCTCTGGAACTGTGACCAGGGCTCCTACTCCCTGTGATGGCAAACATTCCTTCCTACCGTGGAACTGTGACTTGGAATTGAGTAATGGTTGGTGGAGCTGCTAAATGGTGCCAAGTTCTAGGCTCAATGCCTACATAAGGGTCATCATTAAATACTTATGACCAGTTATCCTATCCCCTTACCATGTATGGGCAGTGAGAGCTCCTAGAACAGTTGCTGCTGTTGTTACTGCTCTTGCCACTGATGTTGCCACAGGTGCAGCCTTCAAGGCCCACAGGTGGTGTTGCTTCCATGCTGTGCTCTGGGCTAACCCAGAACCCAGGGTGACAGGCCTTTCCTTCTGCATTGAAAAGGTCTCACAGTGACCTTTAGTTCATTATGCTGCACCATTATATGACTCAACTTGTTAAAAGTTGTTTGGAAAAAAATACTCCCTCTGTTCTGCAATCTTGACTTCTAATTCAACCTTTTGTTCGTATTTCTATATCGCTCTCAAACAAACATTGCCTGTTTCTCTAGAGCTTCATTCTCTACCTGTATATTTTTGTTCATTCATTCAGCCACTGAGGAATAATTCACCATTCTAGGACAGATTTATGTAAGGATGGGGCTCTCAATCTTTTCTTGAGTATAACAAGCCATTTCTCCACTGGCAGGATTTCTAAGCACATCGACTTCATTTTGTTGATTTCTCTACCCAAATTTCTTTGTCAATATGGCCACAAACTTTGATATCTTCATTTCAATGTATCTTCTTTCCTGAATTCCTGACTTTGTCTCTTTTCTCCACAGCCCATCCTTCACTGCTCACCTGCTTGATGGGGAGGAATCTTCACATACAAATCACCTGTTCGGACCCATTTCCCTCCTCACATAACTCACTTTCTTAGCCCCTATTACCAGTCATCTTTCATTTGACCATTGAAACTCTTTCTAACCTAAGTGTCTCTTGGGTTTGATCCAGGCATGGGAGTTCTAGACCTGCACAATTTTCTTATTGCTTAGGTCTAAATCACCCATTCATGTCATAGTCCTGAAGTTCACACTGTAGGTAGGTGTATTTGCACATTTATAATTCAGAAATTAGCTTCTTTCTGCACACTACTTCCACTCAGGAAGCAGGGCACCCATCCATCACCCCTTTAGCTGGGCTTTCTATAAACCCAAACTTGCTTGTACTTCTCTCCATGCATGTGTATTTCCCCCAGTGGCTCTCCAGAAACATTCCATACTTCATTCTCTCCATCCCTCCTTACATCATTTTGGGGCTTTTATTGTGTCCTCAGTTATTCATCCTTCACTGCTATGACTTCTGTTTTCATTCACACCACAACGTGCAGCTAACACCAGCCATGAATGTTTTACACGGTACAACACACTTTCCTTACACCTCTCACTCTCTTCATCTTTCTTTCCATCCATCTCTCATTTCCCATTTTCCCCCTTCAGCCTTCTCTGAAAGTTCTGGTCTCTATTCCATTCTTTCTTGTTCTCTGAGTTCTATATATGTTTTGTTCTGAGCCTCCAAAGATCGAAACACACATTACTCTCACATTAGTCAGGTGATGACATTTATACATCTGTCACAGTCTAGGTCTCATCATGGATTCCTTCCCCCCTATCTCACCTAGTCTAAGCAAGTTCTCCTCTTTGGCTCTACCTCCCACATTTTCTTCTTATCTAGTGCTCCTAAGTTCCATTTCATCCCATATACATCACAACATTCATGCATTCCTTCCTTTCAAGACTGGACAGTGACTTCAGAATCAGAGTGTGGGTCTCTCCTTTCATTTTTGTCACTTATCCTCACACCTTGCCTCTGGGATTCGTCATTCTATTCTTCTCTCCCTATTTCTCGTTGTGAATTCAGCTTCCTTGCTCTAGGTAGATCCATTCATGCATCATTCAGAGGTACCCTTTCTCAATGCCTAATTCTCCCAGTCATCACTCCTGCAGAACTTCATCCACGCTGGAGTTTTTCCTAGGAGGAGAACATCCATTCTGCCAATCTCCATTCAGCTGCCTCTCTCTAAATACTGTATATCTGCGTCTCACCATATCCACTTTCTTACTTTCCTGATCAGTATGCTCAACTGTCCATGCCTGTTGCGGCTATTATACCTACTTCACTTTATTGGGATGTGAACATACCAATATTTCACTCAGTACTACTCCCTTTCCTCTCACTCTCTAGGTCGCTTCTTCCATCCATCTCTCATTCACTCCCTTTCTCCATTCATCCAACTCTTTCAGTCTTGTGTCCTGTTCCACTCACTTCTGGCCTCTTCTCTTCTTTGCATCCATTGGGCTCCCCTACGCAAATGTGTCCTTTCATAACCATTCACTCTATAGGTCTCAAGTAACATTCATTTCTCCTTCTGTTACACTGTTTCTCAAATTATTCTGTTTCAGTCAATCTCACCAGTCATTATTCATTTCCTCCATGATCCCCAAAGGATCCCTGTCACATTGCAAGCCTGTTAGCATTCATCTTTTTCCCCAATTGAGATTTGACTACACCTTCAAGAACCAGATGTTAGGTCACTCCTTTCACTGCTATCTTTGGGCCTGTCTGTCTCAAATCCTCACTTTTATCTAGCTTTCTCCATCCATTCTCCTATCACTTACTTTCGGTTGCTCTGCTCATCTCTCAAGTTCTCCGTACTACGATTCATCCATCACACAGCATGGGGCTTTCTCTCTTCATACAACTCCAATTCAACTTTTTACTTCACCCAAACCTAAGACACTTAGATTCTTTTTGAAGTATTCAGACCTGACTTGTACTTCTGTACACTCACGTACATCTCCTACAATGACTCTCTGGAAACATTCCATGCTTCAGACTCTATATCTCAAATTACATGCTTTCGAGGATTTTCCTGAGTCCTGAGGTATTCATCCTTCAATGCTATGGCTTCTGCTTTCATTCACACTACAACATGCACCTATCTCCAGCCATGAATCTCTCAGGGGACAAGACATTCTTTCATTACACCTCTCACTACCTTGGTCTCCCTTTCCATCCATCTGTCACTTCCCACTTTGACGGTCCAGTCCTCACTCAATATGCTGCTCTGTCTTCCATTCTTTCATGTTTTCTAATTCTCAACATGCATTGTTGTCACACGCGCTACATCTAAACACACGTTACTCTCACACTGCTCAAGTGTCTACATTCATCCATCTGTCAGACTTTGAGTCTCATCAGCGATTCCTGCCTCCCTCTTTCACACAACCTAACCAAGTATTCAGCTTTGCCTCCATCTCCCACTTTTGCTTCATTTCACTGTGCTCCTCAGTTCCTTGACATACCATATCTATCACACCATTCATGCATTCTTTCCTTTCACCCTTTGACAGTCACTTCAAGTATCAGAGTATGGGTCTCTCCTTTCATTCTTGTCACTCATTCTCAATTCTTTCTCTCTGACATCCTTCCTCTTTTCTCCTCTCCCTACTTCTCATAACTTCAGCATTCTTGCCCTAGGTAGATCCATTCAGGCACCACTCAGAGATTCCCTTACTCGATGTCTAATTTTTACAGTCCTCATCCCTGCAGGCCATCTCCAACTGTGGAGGTTTTCCTAGGAAGAGAACACCCCTTCTGCCAATCTCCATTCAACTGCCTCTCACTGGCTCCTTCTCTCCAGTTTCTGTATGTCTATTTTTCACCCTATCCACTTTCTCCTGTGCCATTTGGTGAACTCTCCCTGTGTACTGAGTGTATCTAACCTCCCTCACTGCATTGGGATTTGCATGCAGAAATCGCTCACTCAGAACAACTTCCTTTCCATATACCTCTCACTCCCTTGGTCTCTCCTTGCATCCATCCCTCATTCACTCCCTTTCACCTTCATCCATCCCTTTTAGTCTTTTGTGCTGTTCTCCTCATTCCTGGCCTCTTTCCTTATTTGCATCCATTGGGCTCCCCTAGGGAAATATGTCCTTTCATGCCCATTCACTCTGTAGGTCTCAGGTGGCATTCATTTCTCCTTCTGTCACACTCTCTCCAAATATTTCTGTTTCATTCAGTCTCACCACTCCTTCCTCCTTTCCTAAGTGCTCTCCAATTCAACCTTCTCACAGAACATGCCTCTTAACATACATTCTTGTTCCCGTATCGAACTTGGACCATGCATTCCATATCAGAGTTTGGGTCTCTCCTTTCACTCCAGCCTTAGGACCTTGGCGTCCCACATCCTCACCTTCATCACGCTTTCTCAATGCATTCTTTTCTCTCTTCCTTTCCTTTCTCATCTCTCACTTTTTCAGTATGGGCACTCATGCATCCCACAGACTTCGGCTTTCTCTATGCATACAACTCCCATTCAGATTTTAGGATCACTCACACATGTATTGGGTTTACTTTTCTGCATTCGAATGCATCTCCACCAATGGCTCTCTACAAACATTGCATCCTTCACTCTCTCCATCTCACCTTCCATACTTTTGGAGCTTTTGTCGTGTCCTAGTTATTCATCCTTCAATGCTATGGCTTCTGCTGTCATTCACCCCACAACATGCAGCTGGCTCCAGCCATGAATCTCTCACAGGACACAACATTCTTTCCTTACACCTCTCACTCCCTTAGTGTCTTTCCATCAAACACCCATTGCTCACTTTCACGGTCCAGCCCTCACTCAACATGCTGCTCTCTCTTCCATTCTTTCATGTTCTCTCAGTTCTGCACAGGCATTGTTCTCACACACCCTACATCTAAACACCCAGTAATCTCACATTACTCAAGGTACAGCCATCCATATGTCACAGTGGCGGTCTCTTTATTCATCCCTCCCTCCCTCCCTCTTTCACAAAACATAACCAAGCATTTATTCCTTTTCCCTCTATCCGCTACGTTTCCTTCACTTCCTTGTGCTCCTCAATTTCATTTTTTTCCCATACATATATATCACACCACACACGCATTCCTTCCTTTCAACATTTGACAGTCAGTTCAGGTATCAGAGTGTGGGTCTCTCTTTCATTCTAGGGACTCATCCTCATCCCCTCCTTCTCTGATTTTCTTCCTCTTTCCTCCTCTCCCTGCTTCTCCTCATGACCTTAGAGTTCTTGCTCTGGATAGATGCATTCCTGCACCACTCAGAGTTTCCCTTACTTGATGCCTAATTTTTGGAATCGTCATCCCTGCATGTCATCTCTCACTGTGGAGTTTTTCCTAAGAGAACACCCCTTCTGCCAATCTCCATTCAACTGCCTCTCACTAGCTCCTTCCCTCCAGTTTCTGTATGTCTATTTTTCACACTACCCACTTTCTCACGTTCTATTTGGTGAACTCTCCCTGTGTACTGAGTGTATCGAACCTCCCTCACTGCATTGGGATTTACAAGCAGAAATTCTGCTCTCTCGTCCTTTCTGTTTGTATGCTCACCTCTCATTTTCTCAATATGGCCACTCATCCATCACACATATTTTTTCTTTCTCTCTACATACAACCTCCATGAAGCTTTTGACTTTACCCAAACATGTGACACTCATATGCTCTTCATGCATTCAAATGCATCTCCCACAATGGTTCACTACAAACATTGCATCCTTCACTCTCTCCATCTCACCTTCCATACTTTTGGGGCTTTTCCTCTGTCCTAGTTATTCATCCTTCACTGCTATGGCTTCTGCTTTCATTCACCCCACAACATGCAGCTGGCTCCAGCCATGAATCTCTCACAGGACACAACATTCTTTCCTTACACCTCTCACTCTCTTGGTGTCTTTCCATCAAACACCCATTGCTCACTTTCACGGTCCAGCCCTCACTCAACATGCTGCTCTCTCTTCCATTCTTTCATGATCTGTCAGTTCTACACAGGCATTGTTCTCACACACCCTACATCTAAACACCCAGTAATCTCACATTGCTCAAGGTACAGCCATCCATATGTCACAGTGGCGGTCTCTTTATTCATCCCTCCCTCCCTCCCTCTTGCACACAATATAACCAAGTATTTATTCCTTTTCCCTCTATCCCCTATGTTTCCTTCACTTCCTTGTGCTCCTCAATTCCATTTTTTCCCATGTATATATATATATATATATATATATATATATATATATATATATATATATATATATATATATATATATATATATATATATATATATATATATCACACCACTCACGCATTCCTTCCGTTCAACATTTGACAGTCACTTCAAGTATCAGAGTGTGGGTCTCTCTTTCATTCTAGGGACTCATCCTCATCCCCTCACTCTCTGATTTTCTTCCTCTTTTCTCCTCTCCCTACTTCTCCTCATGACCTTAGCATTCCTGCTCTGAGTAGATGCATTCATGAACCACTCAGATTTTCCCTTATGTGATGCCTAATTTTGGTAATCATCATCCCTGCATGCCATCTCCCACTGTAGAGTTTTTCCTAAGAGAACAACCCTTCTGCCAATCTGCATTCAGCTGCCTCTCACTGGCTCCTTCTCTCCAGTTTCTGTAGGTCTATTTTTCACCCAACCCACTTTCTCATGCTCTATTTGGTGAACTCTCCCTGTGTACTGAGTATGTTTAACCTCCCTCACTGCATTGGGATTTGCATGCAGAAATCACTCACTCAGAACAACTTCCTTTCCATATACCTCTCACTCCCTTGGTCTCTCCTTGCATCCATCCCTCATTCACTCCCTTTCTCCTTCATCCATCCCTTTTAGGCTTTTGTGCTGTTCTCCTCATTCCTGGCCTCTTTCCTTATTTGCATCCATTGGGCTCCCCTAGGGAAATATGTCCTTTCATGCCCATTCACTCTGTAGGTCTCAGGTGGCATTCATATCTCCTTCTGTCACACTCTCTCCAAATATTTCTGTTTCATTCAGTCTCACCACTCCTTCCTCCTTTCCTAAGTGCTCTCCAATTCAACCTTCTCACAGAGCATTCCTCTTAACGTACATTCCTGATCCCGTTTCAGTCTTGGACCACGCATTCCATATCAGAGTTTGGGTCTCTCCTTTCACTCCTGCCTTACCACCTTGGTGTCCCACATCTTCACCTTCATCTCACTTTCTCAATCCATTCTCCTCTCTCTTCCTTTCTCTTTGCATCCTCACCTCTCGTTTTCTCATTATGGACATTCATCCATCATATATATTTTTTCTTTCTCTCTGCATACAACCTCCATTGAGCTTTTGACTTTACCCAAACATGTGACACTCATATGCTCTTCATGCATTCAAATGCATCTCCCACAATGGTTCACTACAAACATTGCATCCTTCACTCTCTCCATCTCACCTTCCATACTTTTGGGGCTTTTCCTCTGTCCTACTTCTTCATCCTTCAATGCTATGGCTTCTGCTTTCATTCACCCCACAACATGCAGCTGGCTCCAGCCATGAATCTCTCACAGGACACAACATTTTTTCCTTACACCTCTCACTCTCTTGGTGTCTTTCCATCAAACACCCATTGCTCACTTTCACGGTCCAGCCCTCACTCAACATGCTGCTCTCTCTTCCATTCTTTCATGATCTGTCAGTTCTACACAGGCATTGTTCTCACACACCCTACATCTAAACACCCAGTAATCTCACATTGCTCAAGGTACAGCCATCCATATGTCACAGTGGCGGTCTCTTTATTCATCCCTCCCTCCCTCCCTCTTGCACACAATATAACCAAGTATTTATTCCTTTTCCCTCGATCCCCTACATTTCCTTCACTTCCTTGTGCTGCTCAATTCCATTTTTTCCCATATATATGTATCACACCACTCACGCATTCCTTCCTTTCAACAGTTGACAGTCACTTCAGGTATCAGAGTGTGGGTCTCTCTTTCATTCTAGGGACTCATCCTCATCCCCTCCTTCTCTGATTTTCTTCCTCTTTCCTCCTCTCCCTGCTTCTCCTCATTACCTTAGCGTTCTTGCTCTGGGTAGACTCATTCCTGCACCACTCAGAGTTTCCCTTACTTGATGCCTAATTTTGGCAATCATCATTCCTGCATGCCATCTCCCACAGCTTGCTTTCCATTTACCTCTCACTCCCTTGGTCTCTCCTTGGATCCATCCCTCATTCACTCCCTTTCTCCTTCATCTATCCCTTTTAGTCTTTCTTCCTGTTCTCTTTATGCCTGGACTCTTTCCTTATTTGCATCGATTGGGCTCCCCTAGGGAAATAAGTCCTTTCATGCCCATTCACTCTGTAAGTCTCAGGTGGCATTCATTTCTCCTTCTGTCACTCTCTCGCCAAATACTTCTGTTTCATTCAGTCTCACCACTCCTTCCTCCTTTCCTAAGTGCTCTCCAATTCAACCTTCTCACAGAACATGCCTCTTAACGTACATTCCTGTTCCCATTTCAGTCTTGGACCACACATTCCATATCAGAGTTTGGGTCTCTCCTTTCACTCCTGTCTTAAAACCTTGGTGTCCCACATCCTCACCTTCATCACGCTTTCTCAATCCATTCTCTTCTCTCTTCCTTTGCTTGCTCACCTCTCCTTTTTCAGTATGGGCACTCATTCATCACACAGAGTTCAGCTTTCTCTATGCATGCAACTCCCATTCAGCTTTTAGGATCACTCAGACATGTGTTCGGTTCACTTCTCTGCATTCGAATGCATCTGCCCCAATGGCTCTCTACAAACATTGCATCCTTTACTCTCTCCATCTCATCTCACATCCTTTTGGGGCTTTTGCTGTGTCCTAGTTATTCATCCTTCAATGCTATGGCTTCTGCTTTCATTCACACCACAACATGCAGCTGACTCCAGCCATGATTCTCTCCTTACACTTCTCTCACTCTTGGTGTCTCTCTTTCCATCCATCTTTCACTTCCCACTTTCACCACCCAGCCCTCACTCACTATGCTGCTCTCTCTTCCATTCTTTCATGTTCTCTTAATTCCAAACATGCAGTGTTGTCACACACTCTACCTCTAAACACACTTTACTCTCACACTGCTCAAGTGGATACATTCATCCATCTGTCAGACTTTGAGTCTCATCAGAGATTCCTTCCTCCCTCTTTCACACAACCTAACCAAGTATTCAACTTTGCCTCCATCTCCCACTTTTGCTTCATTTCCTCGTGCTCTTTAGTTCCATGATATACCATGGATATCACACCATTCATGCATTCTTTCCTTTCACCCTTTGACAGTCACTTCAAGTATCAGAGTGTAGGTCTCTCTTTCATTCTGGTCACTCCTTCTCCACTTCTCTCTGTCTCACTTTCTTCCTCTTTTCTCCTCTCCCTACTTCTCCTCATGACTTCAGCGTTCTTGGCCTTGGTAGATCCATTCATGCATCACGCAGAGTTTCCCTTACTCGATACCTAATTTTCACCGTAGTCATCCATGCAGGCCATCTCCAACTGTGGAGGTTTTCCTAGGAGGAGAACATGCCTTCTGCCAATCTCCATTCAACTGCCTCTCACAGGCTGCTTCTCTCCAATTTCTGAATGTCTATTGTTCACCCAACCCACTTTCTCACTTTCATGGCTCTATTTGTTCAACTCTCCCTTTGTAATGAAATTGTCAAACCTCTTTCACTGTGTTGGGATTTGCATGCAGAAATCGCTCACTCAGAACAATTTCCTTTCCATATACCTCTCACTCCCTTGGTCTCTCCATGCATCCATCCCTCATTCACTCCCTTTCTCCTTCACCCATCCCTTTTAGGCTTTTGTGCTGTTCTCCTCATTCCTGGCCTCTTTCCTTATTTGCATCCATTGGGCTCCCCTAGGGAAATATGTCCTTTCATGCCCATTCACTCTGTAGGTCTCAGGTGGCATTCATATCTCCTTCTGTCACACTCTCGCCAAATACTTCTGTTTCATTCAGTCTCACCACTCCTTCCTCCTTTCCTAAGTGCTCTCCAATTCAACCTTCTCACAGAACATGCCTCTTAACGTACATTCCTGTTCCCATTTCAGTCTTGGACCACACATTCCATATCAGAGTTTGGGTCTCTCCTTTCACTCCTGTCTTAAGACCTTGGTGTCCCACATCCTCACCTTCATCACGCTTTCTCAATCCATTCTCTTCTCTCTTCCTTTGCTTGCTCACCTCTCACTTTTTCAGTATGGACACTCATTCATCACACAGAGTTCAGCTTTCTCTATGCATACAACTCCCATTCAGCTTTTAGGATCACTCAGACATGTGTTCGGTTCACTTCTCTGCATTCAAATGCATCTCCCACAATGGCTCTCTACAAACATTGCATCCTTCACTCTCTCCATCTCATCTCACATCCTTTTGGGGCTTTTGCTGTGTCCTACTTATTCATCCTTCAATGCTATGGCTTCTGCTTTCATTCACACCACAACATGCAGCTGACTCCAGCCATGATTCTCTCCTTACACTTCTCTCACTCTTGGTGTCTCTCTTTCCATCCATCTCTCACTTCCCACTTTCACCACCTAGCCCTCACTCACTATGCTGCTCTCTCTTCCATTCTTTCATGTTCTCTTAATTCCAAACATGCAGTGTTGTCACACACTCTACCTCTAAACACACTTTACTCTCACACTGCTCAAGTGGATACATTCATCCATCTGTCAGACTTTGAGTCTCATCAGAGATTCCTTCCTCCCTCTTTCACACAACCTAACCAAGTATTCAACTTTGCCTCCATCTCCCACTTTTGCTTCATTTCCTCGTGCTCTTTAGTTCCATGATATACCATGGATATCACACCATTCATGCATTCTTTCCTTTCACCCTTTGACAGTCACTTCAAGTATCAGAGTGTAGGTCTCTCTTTCATTCTGGTCACTCCTTCTCCACTTCTCTCTGTCTCACTTTCTTCCTCTTTTCTCCTCTCCCTACTTCTCCTCATGACTTCAGCGTTCTTGGCCTTGGTAGATCCATTCATGCATCACGCAGAGTTTCCCTTACTCGATACCTAATTTTCACCGTAGTCATCCATGCAGGCCATCTCCAACTGTGGAGGTTTTCCTAGGAGGAGAACATGCCTTCTGCCAATCTCCATTCAACTGCCTCTCACAGGCTGCTTCTCTCCAATTTCTGAATGTCTATTGTTCACCCAACCCACTTTCTCACTTTCATGGCTCTATTTGTTCAACTCTCCCTTTGTAATGAAATTGTCAAACCTCTTTCACTGTGTTGGGATTTGCATGCAGAAATCGCTCACTCAGAACAATTTCCTTTCCATATACCTCTCACTCCCTTGGTCTCTCCATGCATCCATCCCTCATTCACTCCCTTTCTCCTTCACCCATCCCTTTTAGGCTTTTGTGCTGTTCTCCTCATTCCTGGCCTCTTTCCTTATTTGCATCCATTGGGCTCCCCTAGGGAAATATGTCCTTTCATGCCCATTCACTCTGTAGGTCTCAGGTGGCATTCATATCTCCTTCTGTCACACTCTCGCCAAATACTTCTGTTTCATTCAGTCTCACCACTCCTTCCTCCTTTCCTAAGTGCTCTCCAATTCAACCTTCTCACAGAACATGCCTCTTAACGTACATTCCTGTTCCCATTTCAGTCTTGGACCACACATTCCATATCAGAGTTTGGGTCTCTCCTTTCACTCCTGTCTTAAGACCTTGGTGTCCCACATCCTCACCTTCATCACGCTTTCTCAATCCATTCTCTTCTCTCTTCCTTTGCTTGCTCACCTCTCACTTTTTCAGTATGGACACTCATTCATCACACAGAGTTCAGCTTTCTCTATGCATACAACTCCCATTCAGCTTTTAGGATCACTCAGACATGTGTTCGGTTCACTTCTCTGCATTCAAATGCATCTCCCACAATGGCTCTCTACAAACATTGCATCCTTCACTCTCTCCATCTCATCTCACATCCTTTTGGGGCTTTTGCTGTGTCCTACTTATTCATCCTTCAATGCTATGGCTTCTGCTTTCATTCACACCACAACATGCAGCTGACTCCAGCCATGATTCTCTCCTTACACTTCTCTCACTCTTGGTGTCTCTCTTTCCATCCATCTCTCACTTCCCACTTTCACCACCTAGCCCTCACTCACTATGCTGCTCTCTCTTCCATTCTTTCATGTTCTCTTAATTCCAAACATGCAGTGTTGTCACACACTCTACCTCTAAACACACTTTACTCTCACACTGCTCAAGTGGATACATTCATCCATCTGTCAGACTTTGAGTCTCATCAGAGATTCCTTCCTCCCTCTTACACACAACCTAACCAAGTCTTCAACTTTGCCTCCATCTCCCACTTTTGCTTCATTTCCTCGTGCTCTTTAGTTCCATGATATACCATGGATATCACACCATTCATGCATTCTTTCCTTTCACCCTTTGACAGTCACTTCAAGTATCAGAGTGTAGGTCTCTCTTTCATTCTGGTCACTCCTTCTCCACTTCTCTCTGTCTCACTTTCTTCCTCTTTTCTCCTCTCCCTACTTCTCCTCATGACTTCAGCGTTCTTGGCCTTGGTAGATCCATTCATGCATCACGCAGAGTTTCCCTTACTCGATACCTAATTTTCACCGTAGTCATCCATGCAGGCCATCTCCAACTGTGGAGGTTTTCCTAGGAGGAGAACATGCCTTCTGCCAATCTCCATTCAACTGCCTCTCACAGGCTGCTTCTCTCCAATTTCTGAATGTCTATTGTTCACCCAACCCACTTTCTCACTTTCATGGCTCTATTTGTTCAACTCTCCCTTTGTAATGAAATTGTCAAACCTCTTTCACTGTGTTGGGATTTGCATGCAGAAATCGCTCACTCAGAACAACTTCCTTTCCATATACCTCTCACTCCCTTGGTCTCTCCATGCATCCATCCCTCATTCACTCCCTTTCTCCTTCACCCATCCCTTTTAGGCTTTTGTACTGTTCTCCTCCTTCCTGGCCTCTTTCCTTATTTGCATCCATCGGCTCCCCTAGGGAAATATGTCCTTTCATGCCCATTCACTCTGTAGGTCTCAGGTGGCATTCATTTCTCCTTCTGTCACACTCTCTCTAAATATTTCTGTTTCATTCAGTCTCACCACTCCTTCCTCCTTTCCTAAGTGCTCTCCAATTCAACTTTCTCACAGAACATGCCTCTTAACGTACATTCCTGATCCCGTTTCAGTCTTGGACCACACATTCCATATCAGAGTTTGGGTCTCTCCTTTCACTCCTGTCTTAAGACCTTGGTGTCCCACTTCCTCACCTTCATCACGCTTTCTCAATCCATTCTCTTCTCTCTTCCTTTGCTTGCTCACCTCTCCTTTTTCAGTATGGACACTCATTCATCACACAGAGTTCAGCTTTCTCTATGCATACAACTCCCATTCAGCTTTTAGGATCACTCAGACATGTGTTCGGTTCACTTCTCTGCATTCAAATGCATCTCCCACAATGGCTCTCTACAAACATTGCATCCTTCACTCTCTCCATCTCATCTCACATCCTTTTGGGGCTTTTGCTGTGTCCTAGTTATTCATCCTTCAATGCTATGGCTTCTGCTTTCATTCACACCACAACATGCAGCTGACTCCAGCCATGATTCTCTCCTTACACTTCTCTCACTCTTGGTGTCTCTCTTTCCATCCATCTCTCACTTCCCACTTTCACCACCCAGCCCTCACTCAATATGCTGCTCTCTCTTCCATTCTTTCATGTTCTCTTAATTCCAAACTTGCAATGTTGTCACACGCCCTACATCTAAACACATTTTACTCTCACACTGCTCAAGTGGATACATTCATCCATCTATCAGACTTTGAGTCTCATCAGAGATTCCTTCCTCCCTCTTTCACACAACCTAACCAAGTATTCAACTTTTCCTCCATCTCCCACTTTTGCTTCATTTCCTCGTGCTCTTCAGTTCCATGATATACCATGGATATCACACCATTCATGCATTCTTTCCTTTCACCCTTTGACAGTCACTTCAAGTATCAGAGTGTGGGTCTCTCTTTCATTCTTGGCACTCATCCTCATCCTCTCTGTCCTTTCATGCCCATTCACTCTGTAGGTCTTAGGTGGCATTCGTTTCTGCTTCTGTCACACTCTCGCCAAATATTTCTGCTTCATTCAGTCTCACCACTCCTTCCTCCTTTCCTAAGTGCTCTGCAATTTAACCTTCTCACAGAACATGCCTCTTAACGAGAATCCTTCTTCCCGTATCAAGCTAGGATCATACATTCAAGTATCAGAGGTTGGCTCTCTCCTTGCACTCTGGCCTTAGGACCTTGGTGTCCCACATCCTCACCTTCCTCTCACATTCTCAATGCATTCTCCTCTCTATTCCTTTCTGTTTCTATGCTCACCTTTCATTTTTTCAATATGGCCACTCGTCCATCACACACATTTGTTCTTTCTCTATGCATCCAACCTCCATTCAGCGTTTGACTTTACCCAAACATGTGACACACAGGTTCTCTTCCTGCATTCGAATGCATCTCCCACAATGGCTCTCTAGAAACATTGCATCCTTCACTCTCTCCATCTCACCTTACATCCTTTTGGGGCTTTTGCTCTGTCCTAGTTATTCATCCTTCACTGCTATGGCTTCTGCTTTCATTCAAAACAAAACATGCAGCTGCCTCCAGCCATGATTCTTTCTTTCCACCTCTCTCATTCTTGGTGTCTCTCTTTCCATCCATCTGTCACTTCCCACTTTCACCATCCAGCCCTCACTCAATATGCTGTTCTCTCTTACATTCTTTCATGTTCTCTCATTCCCAAACATGCAGTGTTGTCACACGCCTATATCTAAACACACTTTACTTTCTCAATGCTCAAGTGTCTACATTCATCTATCTTTCAGACCTTGAGTCTCATCACCGATTCCTTCCTCCCTCTGTCACACAACTTAACCAAGTATGTAACTTTGACTCCATCTCCCAGGTTTGCTTCATTTCCTCATGCTCTTCAGTTCCATGATATACCATGGATATCACATCATTCATGCATTCTTTCCTTTCACCCTTTGACAGTCACTTCAGGTATCAGAGTGTGGGTCTCTCCTTTCATTCTAGTCACTCATTCTCCACTTCTCTCTGTCTGACTTTCTTCCTCTTTTCTCCTCTCTCTACTTTTCCTCATGACTTCAGCGTTCACGCCCTTGGTAGATCCAGTCATGCACCACTCAGAGTTTCCCTTACTCAATGCTTAATTTTCACATTTCCTCATCCGTGCAGGCCATCAACAACTGTGGAGTTTTTCCTAGGAGAACAGCCCTTCTGCCAATCTCTATTCAACAGCTTCTCCCGGACTGCTTATCTCCAAATACTGTATTTCTGTTTTTCACCCTATCCACTTTCTCATGCTCTATTTCATGAACTCTCCCTGTGTACTGAGTGTATCTAACCTCCCTCACTGCATTGGGATTTGCATGCAGAAATCGCTCACTCAGAACAACTTCCTTTCCATATACCTCTCACTCCCTTGGTCTCTCCTTGCATCCATCCCTCATTCACTCCCTTTCTCCTTCATCCATCCCTTTTAGGCTTTTGTGCTGTTCTCCTCATTCCTGGCCTCTTTCCTTATTTGCATCCATTGGGCTCCCCTAGGGAAATATGTCCTTTCATGCCCATTCACTCTGTAGGTCTCAGGTGGCATTCATATCTCCTTCTGTCACACTCTCTCCAAATATTTCTGTTTCATTCAGTCTCACCACTCCTTCCTCCTTTCCTAAGTGCTCTCCAATTCAACCTTCTCACAGAACATGCCTCTTAACGTACATTCCTGATCCCGTTTCAGTCTTGGACCACGCATTCCATATCAGAGTTTGGGTCTCTCCTTTCACTCCTGCCTTACCACCTTGGTGTCCCACATCCTCACCTTCATCTCACTTTCTCAATCCATTCTCCTCTCTCTTCCTTTCTCTTTGCATGCTCACCTCTCATTTTCTCATTATGGACATTCATCCATCATATATATTTTTTCTTTCTCTCTGCATACAACCTCCATGAAGCTTTTGACTTTACCCAAACATGTGACATTCATATTCTCTTCATGCATTCAAATGCATCTCCCACAATGGTTCACTACAAACATAGCATCCTTCAGTCTCTCCATCTCACCTTCCATACTTTTGGGGCTTTTCCTCTGTCCTACTTCTTCATCCTTCACTGCTATGGCTTCTGCTTTCATTCACCCCACAACATGCAGCTGGCTCCAGCCATGAATCTCTCACAGGACACAACATTCTTTCCTTACACCTCTCACTCTCTTGGTGTCTTTCCATCAAACACCCATTGCTCACTTTCACGGTCCAGCCCTCACTCAACATGCTGCTCTCTCTTCCATTCTTTCATGATCTGGCAGTTCTACACAGGCATTGTTCTCACACACGCTACATCTAAACACCCAGTAATCTCACATTGCTCAAGGTACAGCCATCCATATGTCACAGTGGCGGTCTCTTTATTCATCCCTCCCTCCCTCCCTCTTGCACACAATATAACCAAGTATTTATTCCTTTTCCCTCTATCCCCTACATTTCCTTCACTTCCTTGTGCTCCTCAATTCCATTTTTTCCCATATGTATATATATCACACCACTTACGCATTCCTTCCTTTCAACAGTTGACAGTCACTTCAGGTATCAGAGTGTGGGTCTCTCTTTCATTCTAGGGACTCATCCTCATCCCCTCCTTCTCTGATTTTCTTCCTCTTTCCTCCTCTCCCTGCTTCTCCTCATTACCTTAGCGTTCTTGCTCTGGGTAGATGCATTCCTGCACCACTCAGAGTTTCCCTTACTTGATGCCTAATTGTGGCAATCATCATTCCTGCATGCCATCTCCCCCAACTTGCTTTCCATATACCTCTCACTCCCTTGGTCTCTCCATGCATCCATCCCTCATTCACTCCCTTTCTCCTTCACCCATCCCTTTTAGGCTTTTGTGCTGTTCTCCTCCTTCCTGGCCTCTTTCCTTATTTGCATCCATTGGACTTCCCTAGGGAAATATGTCCTTTCATGCCCATTCACTCTGTAGGTCTCAGGTGGCATTCATTTCTCCTTCTGTCACACTCTCTCCAAATATTTCTGTTTCATTCAGTTTCACCACTCCTTCCTCCTTTCCTAAGTGCTCTCCAATTCAACTTTCTCACAGAACATTCCTCTTAACGTACATTCCTGTTCCCATTTCAGTCTTGGACCACACATTCCATATCAGAGTTTGGGTCTCTCCTTTCACTCCTGTCTTAAGACCTTGGTGTCCCACATCCTCACCTTCATCACGCTTTCTCAATCCATTCTCTTCTCTCTTCCTTTGCTTGCTCACCTCTCCTTTTTCAGTATGGGCACTCATTCATCACACAGAGTTCAGCTTTCTCTATGCATACAACTCCCATTCAGCTTTTAGGATCACTCAGACATGTGTTCGGTTCACTTCTCTGCATTCAAATGCATCTCCCACAATGGCTCTCTACAAACATTGCATCCTTCACTCTCTCCATCTCATCTCACATCCTTTTGGGGCTTTTGCTGTGTCCTAGTTATTCATCCTTCAATGCTATGGCTTCTGCTTTCATTCACACCACAACATGCAGCTGACTCCAGCCATGATTCTCTCCTTACACTTCTCTCACTCTTGGTGTCTCTCTTTCCATCCATCTCTCACTTCCCACTTTCACCACCCAGCCCTCACTCAATATGCTGCTCTCTCTTCCATTCTTTCATGTTCTCTCAATTCCAAACGTGCAATGTTGTCACACACCCTACAACTAAACACATATTACTCTCACACTGCTCAAGGGTATACATTCATCCATCTGTCAGACTTTGAGTCTCATCAGAGATTCCTTCCTCCCTCTTTCACACAACCTAACCAAGTATTCAACTTTGCTTCCATCTCACACTTTTGCTTCATTTCCTCGTGCTCTTCAGTTCCATGATATACCATGGATATCACACCATTCATGCATTCTTTCCTTTCACCCTTTGACAGTCGCTTCAAGTATCAGAGTGTGGGTCTCTCTTTCATTCTGGTCACTCCTTCTCCACTTCTCTCTGTCTCACTTTCTTCCTCTTTTCTCCTCTCCCTACTTCTCCTCATGACTTCAGCGTTCTTGGCCTTGGTAGATCCATTCATGCATCACGCAGAGTTTCCCTTACTCGATACCTAATTTTCACTGTAGTCATCCATGCAGGCCATCTCCAACTGTGGAGGTTTTCCTAGGAGGAGAACATGCCTTCTGCCAATCTCCATTCAACTGCCTCTCACAGGCTGCTTCTCTCCAATTTCTCTATGTCTATTTTTTACCCAACCCACTTTCTCACTTTCATGGCTCTATTTGTTCAACTCTCCCTTTGTAATGAAATTGTCAAACCTCTTTCACTGTGTTGGGATTTGCATGCAGAAATCGCTCACTCAGAACAACTTCCTTTCCATATACCTCTCACTCCCTTGGTCTCTCCATGCATCCATCCCTCATTCACTCCCTTTCTCCTTCACCCATCCCTTTTAGGCTTTTGTGCTGTTCTCCTCCTTCCTGGCCTCTTTCCTTATTTGCATCCATCGGCTCCCCTAGGGAAATATGTCCTTTCATGCCCATTCACTCTGTAGGTCTCAGGTGGCATTCATTTCTCCTTCTGTCACACTCTCTCCAAATATTTCTGTTTCATTCAGTCTCACCACTCCTTCCTCCTTTCCTAAGTGCTCTCCAATTCAACCTTCTCACAGAGCATTCCTCTTAACGTACATTCCTGATCCCGTTTCAGTCTTGGACCACGCATTCCATATCAGAGTTTGGGTCTCTCCTTTCACTCCTGCCTTACCACCTTGGTGTCCCACATCCTCACCTTCATCTCACTTTCTCAATCCATTCTCCTCTCTCTACCTTTCTGTTCGTATGCTCACCTCCCATTTTCTCATTATGGGCACTCGTCCATCACACATATTATTTCTTTCTCTCTGCGTACAACCTCCATGAAGCTTTTGACTTTACCCAAACATGTGACATTCATATTCTCTTCATGCATTCAAATGCATCTCCCACAATGGTTCACTACAAACATAGCATCCTTCAGTCTCTCCATCTCACCTTCCATAATTTTGGGGCTTTTCCTCTGTCCTAGTTATTCATCCTTCACTGCTATGCCTTCTGCTTTCATTCACCCCACAACATGCAGCTGGCTCCAGCCATGAATCTCTCACAGGACACAACATTCTTTCCTTACACTTCTCACTCCCTTAGTGTCTTTCTACCAATCTCCCATTGCTCACTTTCACGGTCCAGCCCTCACTCAACATGCTGCTCTCTCTTCCATTCTTTCATGATCTGTCAGTTCTACACAGGCATTGTTCTCACACACCCTACATCTAAACACCCAGTAATCTCACATTGCTCAAGGTACAGCCATTCATATGTCACAGTGGCAGTCTTTTTATTCATCCCTCCCTCCCTCCCTCTTTCACACAACATAACCAAGTATTTATTCCTTTTTCCCTCTATCCCCTACGTTTCCTTCACTTCCTTGTGCTGCTCAATTCCATTTTTTCCCATATATATATATATATATATATATATATCACACCACTCATGCATTCCTTTCTTTCAACATTTGACAGTCACTTCAGGTATCAGAGTGTGGGTCTCTCTTTTATTCTTGGCACTCATTCTTATCCCTTCCATCTATGATTTTATTCCTCTTTTCTCCTCTCCCTACTTCTCCTCATGACCTTAGCGTTCGTGCTCTGGGTAGATGTATTCCTGCACCACTCAAGAGTTTCCTTTATTTGATGCCTAATTTTTGCAATCATCATCGCTGCATGCCATCTCCCACTGTGGAGTTTTTCGTAGGAGAACACCCCTTCTGACAATCTCCATTCAACTGCCTCTCACTGGCTCCTTCTCTTCAGTTTCTGTTTGTCTATTTTTCATCCTACCCACTTTCTCACGTTCTATTTGGTGAACTCTCCCTGTGTACTGAGAGTATCTAACCTCCCTCACTGCACTGGGATTTGCATGTAGAAATTGCTCACTCAGAACAACTTTCTTTCTATATACCTCTCACTCCCTTGTCCTCTACATGCATCCATCCCTCATTCACTTCCTTTCTCCTTCATGTATCCCTTTTAGTCTTTTGTGCTGTTCTCCTCATTCCTGGCCTCTTTCCTTATTTGCATCCATTGGGCTCACCTAGGGAAATATGTCCTTTCATGCCCATTCACTCTGTAGGTCTCAGGTGGCATCATTTCTCCTTCTGTCACACTCTCTCCAAATATTTCTGTTTCATTCAGTCTCACCACTCCTTGTTCCTTTCCTAAGTGCTCTCCAATTCAACTTCCTCACAGAACATGTCTCTTAACATACATTCTTGTTCCTGTATTGAGCTTGGACCATGCATTCAATATCAGAGTTTAGGTCTCTCCTTTAAATCCTGCCGTAGGACCTTGGTGTCCCACATCCTCACCTTCATCACACTTTCTCAATCCATTCTCTTCTCTCTTCCTTTACTTACTCACCTCTCACTTTTTCAGTATGGGCACGCATTCATCACACAGAGTTCAGCTTTCTCTATGCATACAACTCCCATTCAGCTTTTAGGATCACGCAGACATGTGCTGGGTTCACTTCTCTGCATTCAAATGCATCTCCCACAATGGCTCTCTACAAACATTGCATCCTTCACTCTCTCCATCTCACCTCACATCCTTTTGGGGCTTTTGCTGTGTCCTAGTTATTCACCCTGCACTGCTATGGCTTCTGCTTTCATTCACACCACAACATGCAGCTGGCTCGAACCATGATTCTCTCCTTACACCTCTCTCACTCTTGGTGTCTCTCTTTCCATCCATCTCTCACTTCCCACTTTCACCACCCAGCCCTCACTCAATATGCTGCTCTCTCTTCCATTCTTTCATGTTCTCTTAATTCCAAACTTGCAATGTTGTCACACGCCCTACATCTAAACACATTTTACTCTCACACTGCTCAAGGGTATACATTCATCCATCTGTCAGACTTTGAGTCTCATCAGAGATTCCTTCCTCCCTCTTTCACACAACCTAACCAAGTATTCAACTTTTCCTCCATCTCCCACTTTTGCTTCATTTCCTCGTGCTCTTTAGTTCCATGATATACCATGGATATCACACCATTCATGCATTCTTTCCTTTCACCCTTTGACAGTCACTTCAAGTATCAGAGTGTGGGTCTCTCCTTTCATTCTGGTCACTCCTTCTCCACTTCTCTCTGTCTCACTTTCTTCCTCTTTTCTCCTCTCCCTACTTCTCCTCATGACTTCAAGGTTCTTGCCCTTGGTAGATCCATTCATGCATCACGCAGAGTTTCCCTTACTCGATATCTAATTTGCACAGTTGTCATCCATGCAGGCCATCTGCAACTGTGGAGGTTTTCCTAGGAGGACAACATCCCTTCTGCCAATCTCCATTCAACTGCCTCTCACTGGCTGATTCTCTCCAATTACTGTATATCTGTTTTTCACCCTACCCAGTTTCTCATGTTCATGACTCTATTTCCTCACCTCTCCCTGTGTACTGACAGTGTCAAACCTCTTTCACTGAGTTGGGATTTGCATGCAGAAATCGCTGACTCAAAACAACTTCCTTTCCATATACTCTCACACTTCTGTGGTCTCTCCTTGCATCCATCCCTCATTCACTCCCTTTCTCCTTCATCCATCTCTTTTAATGTTCTGTGCTGTTCTCCTCATTCCTGGCCTCCTTCTTTATTTGCATCCATTGGCTCCCCTAGGGAAATATGTCCCTTCATGCCCATTCACTCTGTAAGTCTCAGGTGGCATTCATTTCTCCTTCTGTCACACTTTCTCCAAATATTTCTGTTTCATTCAGTCTCACCACTCCTTCCTCCTTTCCTAAGTGCTCTCCAATTCAACCTTCTCACAGAACATGCCTCTTAACATACATTCTTGTTCCTGTATTGAGCTTGGACCATGCATTCAATATTAGAGTTTGGGTCTCACCTTTCATTCCTGCCTTACCACCCTGGTGTCCCACACCCTCACCTTCATCACGCTTTCTCAATCCATTCTCCTCTCTCTTCCTTTCTGTTTGTATGCTCACCTTCCCTTTTCTCATTATGGCCACTCTTCCATCACACATATTTTTTCTTTCTCTCTGCATTTAACCTCCATGAAGCTTTTGACTTTACCCAAACATGTGACACTCATATTCTCTTCATGCATTCAAATGTATCTCCCACAATGGCTCACTACAAACATTGCATCCTTCTCTCTCCATCTCACTTTACATCCTTTTGAGGCTTTTCCTCTGTCCTAGTTATTCATCCTTCACTGCTATGGCTTCTGTTTTCATTCACCCCACAACATGCAGCTGACTCCAGCCATGAATCTCTCACAGGACACAACATTCTTTCCTTACACCTCTCACTCTCTTGGTGTCTTTCCATCAAGCACCCATTGCTCACTTCCACGGTCCAGCCCTCACTCAACATGCTGCTCTCTCTTCCATTCTTTCATGATCTGTCAGTTCTACACAGGCATTGTTCTCACACACGCTACATCTAAACACCCAGTAATCTCACACTGCTCAAGGTACATCCATCCATGTCACAGTGGCGGTCTCTTTATTCATCCCTCCCTCCCTCCCTCTTGCACACAACATAACCAAGTATTTATTCCTTTTTCCCTCTACCCCTTATATTTCCTTCACTTCCTTGTCCTCCTCAATTCCATTTTTTCCCATTGATATATATCACACCTCTCACGCATTCCTTCCTTTCAACATTTGACAGTCACTTCAGGTATCAGAGTGTGGGTCTCTCTTTCATTCTAGGGACTCATACTCATCCCCTCGCTCTCTGATTTTCTTCCTCTTTCCTCCTCTCCCTGCTTCTCCTCATCACCTTAGTGTTCTTGCTCTGGGTAGACGCATTCCTGCACCACTCAGAGTTTCTCTTCCTTGATGCCTAATTTTGGCAATCATCATCCCTGCATGCCATCTCCCCCAACTTCCTTTCCATATACCTCTCACTCCCTTGGTCTCTCCTTGGATCCATCCCTCATTCACTCCCTTTCTCCTTCATCTATCCCTTTTAGTCTTTTGTGCTGTTCTCCTTATTCCTGGCCTCTTTCCTTATTTGCATCGATTGGGCTCCCCTAGGGAAATATGTCCTTTCATGCCCATTCACTCTGTGGGTCTCAGGTGGCATTCATTTCTCCTTCTGTCACACTCTCTCCAAATATTTCTGTTTCATTCAGTCTCACCACTCCTTCTTCCTTTCCTAAGTGCTCTCCAATTCAACCTTCTCACAGAACATGCCTCTTAACATACATTCCTGTTCCCGTATTGAACTTGGACCATGCATTCAATATCAGAGTTTAGGTCTCTCCTTTCACTCCTGCCATAGGACGTTGATGTCCCACATCCTCACCTTCATCACACTTTCTCAATCCATTCTCTTCTCTCTTCCTTTGCTTACTCACCTCTCACTTTTTCAGTATGGGCACTCATTCATCACACAGAGTTCAGCTTTCTCTATGCATACTACTCCCCTTCAGCTTTTAAGATCCCTCAGACATGGGTTGGGTTCCCTTCTCTGCATTCGAATGCATCTGCCCAAATGGCTCTCTACAAACATTGCATCCTTCACCCTCTCCATCTCACCTTACACCCTTTTGGGACTTTTCCTGTGTCCTAGTTATTCATCCTGCACTGCTATGGCTTCTGCTTTCATTCACACCACAACATGCAGCTGGCTCGAACGATGATTCTCTCCTTACACCTCTCTCACTCTTGGTGTCTCTCTTTCCATCCATCTATCACTTCCCACTTTCACCACCCAGCCCTCACTCAATATGCTGCTCTCTCTTCCATTCTGTCATGTTCTCTCAATTCCAAACGTGCAGTGTTGTCACACGCCCTACATCTAAACACATTTTACTCTCACACTGCTCAAGTGTATGCATTCATCCATCTGTTAGATTTTGAGTCTCATCAGAGATTCCTTCCTCCCTCTTTCACGCAACCTAATCTAGTGTTCAACTTTGCCTCCATCTCCCACTTTTGCTTCATTTCCTTGTGCTCTTCAATTCCATGATATACCATGGATATCACACCATTCATGCATTCTTTCCTTTCACCCTTTGACAGTCACTTCAAGTATCAGAGTGTGGGTCTCTCCTTTCATTCTGGTCACACATTCTCAACTTCTCTCTGTCTGACTTTCTTCCTCTTTTCTCCTCTCCCTATTTCTCCTCATGACTTCAGTGTTCTCGCCCTTGGTAGATCCATTCATGCACCACTCAGAGATTTCCTTACTAGATACCTAATTTCCATAGTTGTCATCCATGCAGGCCATCTGCAACTGTGGAGGTTTTCCTAGGAGGACAACATCCCTTCTGCAAACCTCCATTCAACTGTCACTGGCTGCTTCTCTCCAATTTCTGTATGTCTATTTTTCACCCTACCCACTTTCTCACTTTCATGGCTCTATTTGCTCAACTCTCCCTGTGTACTGACAGTGTCAAACCTCTTTCACTGTGTTAGGATTTGCATGCAGAAATCACTCACTCAGGACAACTTCCTTTCCATATACCGCTCACTCCCTTGGTCTCTCCTTGCATCCATCCCTCATTCACTACCTTTCTCCTTCATCAATCTCTTTTAATCTTCTGTACTGCTCTTCTCATTCCTGGCCTCTTTCCTTATTTGCATCCATTGGGCTTCCCTAGGGAAATATGTCCTTTCATGCCCATTCACTCTGTAGGTCTCAGGTGGCATTCATATCTCCTTCTGTCACACTCTCTCCAAATACATCTGTTTTATTCAGTCTCACCACTCCTTCCTTCTTTCCTAAGGGCTCACCAATTCAGCCTCCTCACAGAACATGCCTCTTAACATACATTCTTGTTCCCGTATCGAGCTTGGACCATGTATTCCATATCAGAGTTTGGGTCTCTCCTTTCACTCCTGCCTTAGGACCTTGGTGTCCAACACCATCACCTTCATCACGCTTTCTCAATACATTCTCTTGTCTCCTCCTTTGCTTTGTCACCTCTCACTTTTTCAGTATGGGTACTCATTCATCACACAGAGTTCAGCTTTCTCTATGCATCCAACTCCCATTCAACTTTTAAGATCACTCAGACATGGATTGGATTCACTTCTCTGCATTCGAATGCATCTCCCACAATGGCTCTCTACAAACATTGCATCCTTCACTCTCTCCATCTCATCTCACATCCTTTTGGGGCTTTTGCTGTTTCCTAGTTGTTCATCCTGCACTGCTATGGCTTCTGCTTTCATTCACACCACAACATGCAGCTGACTCCAGCCATGATTCTCTCCTTACACTTCTCTCACTCTTGGTGTCTCTCTTTCCATCCATCTTTCACTTCCCACTTTCACCACCCAGCCCTCACTCAATATGCTGTTCTCTCTTCCATTCTTTCATGTTCTCTCAATTCCAAACATGCAATGTTGTCACACTCCCTACCTCTAAACACACTTTACTCTCACAATGCTCCAGTGTCTGGATTCATCAATCTTTCAGACTCTGAGTCTCATCACTGATTCCTTCCTCCCTCTTTCACACACCTAACCAAGTATTCAACTTTGCCTCCATCTCCCACTTTTGCTTCATTTCCTCATGCTCTTCAGTTCCATGATATACCCTGGATATCACACCATTCATGCATTCTTTCCTTTCACCCTTTGACAGTCACTTTAAGTATCAGAGTGTGGGTCTCTCCTTTCATTCTGGTCACTCATTCTCAACTTCTCTCTGTCTGACTTTCTTCCTCTTTTCTTCTCTCCCTACTTCTCCTCATGACTTCAGCCTTCACGCCCTTGGTAGATCCATTCATGCACCACTCAGAGATTGCCTTACTTGATACCTAATTTCCATAGTTGTCATCCATGCAGGCCATCTGCAACTGTTGAGGTTTTCCTAGGAGGAGAACATCCCTTCTGCCAATCTCCATTCAACTGCCTCTGACTGGCTGCTTCTCTCCAATTTCTGTATGTCTATTTTTCACCCTACCCACTTTCTCACTTTCATGGCTCTATTTGCTCAACTCTCCCTGTGTACTGACAGTGTCAAACCTCTTTCACTGAGTTGGGATTTGCAGGCAGAAATTGCTCACTAAGGACACCTTCCTTTCCATATACCTCTCACACTTCTGTGGTCTCTCCTTGCATCCATCCCTCATTCACTCCCTTTCTCCTTCATCCATCTCTTTTAATGTTCTGTACTGTTCTCCTCGTTCTTGGCCTCTTTCCTTATTTGCATCCATTAGGCTCCCCTAGGGAAATATGTTGTTTCATACCCTATCACTCTGTAGGTCTCAGGTGGCATTCATTTCTCCTTCTGTCACATTCTTTCCAAATATTTCGGTTTCATTCAGTCTCACCACTCCTTCCTCCTTTCCTAAGTGCTCTCCAATTCAACTTTCTCACAGAACATTCCTCTTAACGTACATTCCTGTTCCCATTTCAGTCTTGGACCACGCATTCCATATCAGAGTTTGGGTCTCTCCTTTCACTCCTGCCTTACCACCTTGGTGTCCCACATCCTCACCTTCATCTCACTTTCTCAATCCATTCTCCTCTCTCTACCTTTCTGTTCGTATGCTCACCTCCCATTTTCTCATTATGGGCACTCGTCCATCACACATATTATTTCTTTCTCTCTGCGTACAACCTCCATGAAGCTTTTGACTTTACCCAAACATGTGACATTCATATTCTCTTCATGCATTCAAATGCATCTCCCACAATGGTTCACTACAAACATAGCATCCTTCAGTCTCTCCATCTCACCTTCCATAATTTTGGGGCTTTTCCTCTGTCCTACTTCTTCATCCTTCAATGCTATGCCTTCTGCTTTCATTCACCCCACAACATGCAGCTGGCTCCAGCCATGAATCTCTCACAGGACACAACATTTTTTCCTTACACTTCTCACTCTCTTGGTGTCTTTCCATCAAACACCCATTGCTCACTTTCACGGTCCAGCCCTCACTCAACATGCTGCTCTCTCTTCCATTCTTTCATGATCTGTCAGTTCTACACAGGCATTGTTCTCACACACCCTACATCTAAACACCCAGTAATCTCACATTGCTCAAGGTACAGCCATTCATATGTCACAGTGGCAGTCTTTTTATTCATCCCTCCCTCCCTCCCTCTTTCACACAACATAACCAAGTATTTATTCCTTTTTCCCTCTATCCCCTACGTTTCCTTCACTTCCTTGTGCTCCTCAATTCCATTTTTTCCCATATATATATATATATATATATATATATATATATATATATATATATATATATATCACACCACTCATGCATTCCTTTCTTTCAACATTTGACAGTCACTTCAGGTATCAGAGTGTGGGTCTCTCTTTTATTCTTGGCACTCATTCTTATCCCTTCCATCTATGATTTTATTCCTCTTTTCTCCTCTCCCTACTTCTCCTCATGACCTTAGCGTTCGTGCTCTGGGTAGATGTATTCCTGCACCACTCAAGAGTTTCCTTTATTTGATGCCTAATTTTTGCAATCATCATCGCTGCATGCCATCTCCCACTGTGGAGTTTTTCGTAGGAGAACACCCCTTCTGACAATCTCCATTCAACTGCCTCTCACTGGCTCCTTCTCTTCAGTTTCTGTTTGTCTATTTTTCATCCTACCCACTTTCTCACGTTCTATTTGGTGAACTCTCCCTGTGTACTGAGAGTATCTAACCTCCCTCACTGCACTGGGATTTGCATGTAGAAATTGCTCACTCAGAACAACTTTCTTTCTATATACCTCTCACTCCCTTGTCCTCTACATGCATCCATCCCTCATTCACTTCCTTTCTCCTTCATGTATCCCTTTTAGTCTTTTGTGCTGTTCTCCTCATTCCTGGCCTCTTTCCTTATTTGCATCCATTGGGCTCACCTAGGGAAATATGTCCTTTCATGTCCATTCACTCTGTAGGTCTCAGGTGGCATCATTTCTCCTTCTGTCACACTCTCTCCAAATATTTCTGTTTCATTCAGTCTCACCACTCCTTGTTCCTTTCCTAAGTGCTCTCCAATTCAACTTCCTCACAGAACATGTCTCTTAACATACATTCTTGTTCCTGTATTGAGCTTGGACCATGCATTCAATATCAGAGTTTAGGTCTCTCCTTTAAATCCTGCCGTAGGACCTTGGTGTCCCACATCCTCACCTTCATCACACTTTCTCAATCCATTCTCTTCTCTCTTCCTTTACTTACCTCTCACTTTTTCAGTATGGGCACGCATTCATCACACAGAGTTCAGCTTTCTCTATGCATACAACTCCCATTCAGCTTTTAGGATCACGCAGACATGTGCTGGGTTCACTTCTCTGCATTCAAATGCATCTCCCACAATGGCTCTCTACAAACATTGCATCCTTCACTCTCTCCATCTCACCTCACATCCTTTTGGGGCTTTTGCTGTGTCCTAGTTATTCATCCTGCACTGCTATGGCTTCTGCTTTCATTCACACCACAACATGCAGCTGGCTCGAACCATGATTCTCTCCTTACACCTCTCTCACTCTTGGTGTCTCTCTTTCCATCCATCTCTCACTTCCCACTTTCACCACCCAGCCCTCACTCAATATGCTGCTCTCTCTTCCATTCTTTCATGTTCTCTTAATTCCAAACTTGCAATGTTGTCACACGCCCTACATCTAAACACATTTTACTCTCACACTGCTCAAGGGTATACATTCATCCATCTGTCAGACTTTGAGTCTCATCAGAGATTCCTTCCTCCCTCTTTCACACAACCTAACCAAGTATTCAACTTTTCCTCCATCTCCCACTTTTGCTTCATTTCCTCGTGCTCTTTAGTTCCATGATATACCATGGATATCACACCATTCATGCATTCTTTCCTTTCACCCTTTGACAGTCACTTCAAGTATCAGAGTGTGGGTCTCTCCTTTCATTCTGGTCACTCCTTCTCCACTTCTCTCTGTCTCACTTTCTTCCTCTTTTCTCCTCTCCCTACTTCTCCTCATGACTTCAAGGTTCTTGCCCTTGGTAGATCCATTCATGCATCACGCAGAGTTTCCCTTACTCGATATCTAATTTGCACAGTTGTCATCCATGCAGGCCATCTGCAACTGTGGAGGTTTTCCTAGGAGGACAACATCCCTTCTGCCAATCTCCATTCAACTGCCTCTCACTGGCTGATTCTCTCCAATTACTGTATATCTGTTTTTCACCCTACCCAGCTTCTCATGTTCATGACTCTATTTCCTCACCTCTCCCTGTGTACTGACAGTGTCAAACCTCTTTCACTGAGTTGGGATTTGCATGCAGAAATCGCTGACTCAAAACAACTTCCTTTCCATATACTCTCACACTTCTGTGGTCTCTCCTTGCATCCATCCCTCATTCACTCCCTTTCTCCTTCATCCATCTCTTTTAATGTTCTGTGCTGTTCTCCTCATTCCTGGCCTCCTTCTTTATTTGCATCCATTGGCTCCCCTAGGGAAATATGTCCCTTCATGCCCATTCACTCTGTAAGTCTCAGGTGGCATTCATTTCTCCTTCTGTCACACTTTCTCCAAATATTTCTGTTTCATTCAGTCTCACCACTCCTTCCTCCTTTCCTAAGTGCTCTCCAATTCAACCTTCTCACAGAACATGCCTCTTAACATACATTCTTGTTCCTGTATTGAGCTTGGACCATGCATTCAATATTAGAGTTTGGGTCTCACCTTTCATTCCTGCCTTACCACCTTGGTGTCCCACACCCTCACCTTCATCACGCTTTCTCAATCCATTCTCCTCTCTCTTCCTTTCTGTTTGTATGCTCACCTTCCCTTTTCTCATTATGGCCACTCTTCCATCACACATATTTTTTCTTTCTCTCTGCATTTAACCTCCATGAAGCTTTTGACTTTACCCAAACATGTGACACTCATATTCTCTTCATGCATTCAAATGTATCTCCCACAATGGCTCACTACAAACATTGCATCCTTCTCTCTCCATCTCACTTTACATCCTTTTGAGGCTTTTCCTCTGTCCTAGTTATTCATCCTTCACTGCTATGGCTTCTGTTTTCATTCACCCCACAACATGCAGCTGACTCCAGCCATGAATCTCTCACAGGACACAACATTCTTTCCTTACACCTCTCACTCTCTTGGTGTCTTTCCATCAAGCACCCATTGCTCACTTCCACGGTCCAGCCCTCACTCAACATGCTGCTCTCTCTTCCATTCTTTCATGATCTGTCAGTTCTACACAGGCATTGTTCTCACACACGCTACATCTAAACACCCAGTAATCTCACACTGCTCAAGGTACATCCATCCATGTCACAGTGGCGGTCTCTTTATTCATCCCTCCCTCCCTCCCTCTTGCACACAACATAACCAAGTATTTATTCCTTTTTCCCTCTACCCCTTATATTTCCTTCACTTCCTTGTCCTCCTCAATTCCATTTTTTCCCATTGATATATATCACACCTCTCACGCATTCCTTCCTTTCAACATTTGACAGTCACTTCAGGTATCAGAGTGTGGGTCTCTCTTTCATTCTAGGGACTCATACTCATCCCCTCGCTCTCTGATTTTCTTCCTCTTTCCTCCTCTCCCTGCTTCTCCTCATCACCTTAGTGTTCTTGCTCTGGGTAGACGCATTCCTGCACCACTCAGAGTTTCTCTTCCTTGATGCCTAATTTTGGCAATCATCATCCCTGCATGCCATCTCCCCCAACTTCCTTTCCATATACCTCTCACTCCCTTGGTCTCTCCTTGGATCCATCCCTCATTCACTCCCTTTCTCCTTCATCTATCCCTTTTAGTCTTTTGTGCTGTTCTCCTTATTCCTGGCCTCTTTCCTTATTTGCATCGATTGGGCTCCCCTAGGGAAATATGTCCTTTCATGCCCATTCACTCTGTGGGTCTCAGGTGGCATTCATTTCTCCTTCTGTCACACTCTCTCCAAATATTTCTGTTTCATTCAGTCTCACCACTCCTTCTTCCTTTCCTAAGTGCTCTCCAATTCAACCTTCTCACAGAACATGCCTCTTAACATACATTCCTGTTCCCGTATTGAACTTGGACCATGCATTCAATATCAGAGTTTAGGTCTCTCCTTTCACTCCTGCCATAGGACGTTGATGTCCCACATCCTCACCTTCATCACACTTTCTCAATCCATTCTCTTCTCTCTTCCTTTGCTTACTCACCTCTCACTTTTTCAGTATGGGCACTCATTCATCACACAGAGTTCAGCTTTCTCTATGCATACTACTCCCCTTCAGCTTTTAAGATCCCTCAGACATGGGTTGGGTTCCCTTCTCTGCATTCGAATGCATCTGCCCAAATGGCTCTCTACAAACATTGCATCCTTCACCCTCTCCATCTCACCTTACACCCTTTTGGGGCTTTTGCTGTGTCCTAGTTATTCATCCTGCACTGCTATGGCTTCTGCTTTCATTCACACCACAACATGCAGCTGGTTCGAACCATGATTCTCTCCTTACACCTCTCTCACTCTTGGTGTCTCTCTTTCCATCCATCTATCACTTCCCACTTTCACCACCCAGCCCTCACTCAATATGCTGCTCTCTCTTCCATTCTGTCATGTTCTCTCAATTCCAAACGTGCAGTGTTGTCACACGCCCTACATCTAAACACATTTTACTCTCACACTGCTCAAGTGTATGCATTCATCCATCTGTTAGATTTTGAGTCTCATCAGAGATTCCTTCCTCCCTCTTTCACGCAACCTAATCTAGTGTTCAACTTTGCCTCCATCTCCCACTTTTGCTTCATTTCCTTGTGCTCTTCAATTCCATGATATACCATGGATATCACACCATTCATGCATTCTTTCCTTTCACCCTTTGACAGTCACTTCAAGTATCAGAGTGTGGGTCTCTCCTTTCATTCTGGTCACACATTCTCAACTTCTCTCTGTCTGACTTTCTTCCTCTTTTCTCCTCTCCCTATTTCTCCTCATGACTTCAGTGTTCTCGCCCTTGGTAGATCCATTCATGCACCACTCAGAGATTTCCTTACTAGATACCTAATTTCCATAGTTGTCATCCATGCAGGCCATCTGCAACTGTGGAGGTTTTCCTAGGAGGACAACATCCCTTCTGCAAACCTCCATTCAACTGTCACTGGCTGCTTCTCTCCAATTTCTGTATGTCTATTTTTCACCCTACCCACTTTCTCACTTTCATGGCTCTATTTGCTCAACTCTCCCTGTGTACTGACAGTGTCAAACCTCTTTCACTGTGTTAGGATTTGCATGCAGAAATCACTCACTCAGGACAACTTCCTTTCCATATACCGCTCACTCCCTTGGTCTCTCCTTGCATCCATCCCTCATTCACTACCTTTCTCCTTCATCAATCTCTTTTAATCTTCTGTACTGCTCTTCTCATTCCTGGCCTCTTTCCTTATTTGCATCCATTGGGCTTCCCTAGGGAAATATGTCCTTTCATGCCCATTCACTCTGTAGGTCTCAGGTGGCATTCATATCTCCTTCTGTCACACTCTCTCCAAATACATCTGTTTTATTCAGTCTCACCACTCCTTCCTTCTTTCCTAAGGGCTCACCAATTCAGCCTCCTCACAGAACATGCCTCTTAACATACATTCTTGTTCCCGTATCGAGCTTGGACCATGTATTCCATATCAGAGTTTGGGTCTCTCCTTTCACTCCTGCCTTAGGACCTTGGTGTCCAACACCATCACCTTCATCACGCTTTCTCAATACATTCTCTTGTCTCCTCCTTTGCTTTGTCACCTCTCACTTTTTCAGTATGGGTACTCATTCATCACACAGAGTTCAGCTTTCTCTATGCATCCAACTCCCATTCAACTTTTAAGATCACTCAGACATGGATTGGATTCACTTCTCTGCATTCGAATGCATCTCCCACAATGGCTCTCTACAAACATTGCATCCTTCACTCTCTCCATCTCATCTCACATCCTTTTGGGGCTTTTGCTGTTTCCTAGTTGTTCATCCTGCACTGCTATGGCTTCTGCTTTCATTCACACCACAACATGCAGCTGACTCCAGCCATGATTCTCTCCTTACACTTCTCTCACTCTTGGTGTCTCTCTTTCCATCCATCTTTCACTTCCCACTTTCACCACCCAGCCCTCACTCAATATGCTGTTCTCTCTTCCATTCTTTCATGTTCTCTCAATTCCAAACATGCAATGTTGTCACACTCCCTACCTCTAAACACACTTTACTCTCACAATGCTCCAGTGTCTGGATTCATCAATCTTTCAGACTCTGAGTCTCATCACTGATTCCTTCCTCCCTCTTTCACACACCTAACCAAGTATTCAACTTTGCCTCCATCTCCCACTTTTGCTTCATTTCCTCATGCTCTTCAGTTCCATGATATACCCTGGATATCACACCATTCATGCATTCTTTCCTTTCACCCTTTGACAGTCACTTTAAGTATCAGAGTGTGGGTCTCTCCTTTCATTCTGGTCACTCATTCTCAACTTCTCTCTGTCTGACTTTCTTCCTCTTTTCTTCTCTCCCTACTTCTCCTCATGACTTCAGCCTTCACGCCCTTGGTAGATCCATTCATGCACCACTCAGAGATTGCCTTACTTGATACCTAATTTCCATAGTTGTCATCCATGCAGGCCATCTGCAACTGTTGAGGTTTTCCTAGGAGGAGAACATCCCTTCTGCCAATCTCCATTCAACTGCCTCTGACTGGCTGCTTCTCTCCAATTTCTGTATGTCTATTTTTCACCCTACCCACTTTCTCACTTTCATGGCTCTATTTGCTCAACTCTCCCTGTGTACTGACAGTGTCAAACCTCTTTCACTGAGTTGGGATTTGCAGGCAGAAATTGCTCACTAAGGACACCTTCCTTTCCATATACCTCTCACACTTCTGTGGTCTCTCCTTGCATCCATCCCTCATTCACTCCCTTTCTCCTTCATCCATCTCTTTTAATGTTCTGTACTGTTCTCCTCGTTCTTGGCCTCTTTCCTTATTTGCATCCATTAGGCTCCCCTAGGGAAATATGTTGTTTCATACCCTATCACTCTGTAGGTCTCAGGTGGCATTCATTTCTCCTTCTGTCACATTCTTTCCAAATATTTCGGTTTCATTCAGTCTCACCACTCCTTCCTCCTTTCCTAAGTGCTCTCCAATTCAACTTTCTCACAGAACATTCCTCTTAACGTACATTCCTGTTCCCATTTCAGTCTTGGACCACGCATTCCATATCAGAGTTTGGGTCTCTCCTTTCACTCCTGCCTTACCACCTTGGTGTCCCACATCCTCACCTTCATCTCACTTTCTCAATCCATTCTCCTCTCTCTACCTTTCTGTTCGTATGCTCACCTCCCATTTTCTCATTATGGGCACTCGTCCATCACACATATTATTTCTTTCTCTCTGCGTACAACCTCCATGAAGCTTTTGACTTTACCCAAACATGTGACATTCATATTCTCTTCATGCATTCAAATGCATCTCCCACAATGGTTCACTACAAACATAGCATCCTTCAGTCTCTCCATCTCACCTTCCATAATTTTGGGGCTTTTCCTCTGTCCTACTTCTTCATCCTTCAATGCTATGCCTTCTGCTTTCATTCACCCCACAACATGCAGCTGGCTCCAGCCATGAATCTCTCACAGGACACAACATTTTTTCCTTACACTTCTCACTCTCTTGGTGTCTTTCCATCAAACACCCATTGCTCACTTTCACGGTCCAGCCCTCACTCAACATGCTGCTCTCTCTTCCATTCTTTCATGATCTGTCAGTTCTACACAGGCATTGTTCTCACACACCCTACATCTAAACACCCAGTAATCTCACATTGCTCAAGGTACAGCCATTCATATGTCACAGTGGCAGTCTTTTTATTCATCCCTCCCTCCCTCCCTCTTTCACACAACATAACCAAGTATTTATTCCTTTTTCCCTCTATCCCCTACGTTTCCTTCACTTCCTTGTGCTCCTCAATTCCATTTTTTCCCATATATATATATATATATATATATATATATATATATCACACCACTCATGCATTCCTTTCTTTCAACATTTGACAGTCACTTCAGGTATCAGAGTGTGGGTCTCTCTTTTATTCTTGGCACTCATTCTTATCCCTTCCATCTATGATTTTATTCCTCTTTTCTCCTCTCCCTACTTCTCCTCATGACCTTAGCGTTCGTGCTCTGGGTAGATGTATTCCTGCACCACTCAAGAGTTTCCTTTATTTGATGCCTAATTTTTGCAATCATCATCGCTGCATGCCATCTCCCACTGTGGAGTTTTTCGTAGGAGAACACCCCTTCTGACAATCTCCATTCAACTGCCTCTCACTGGCTCCTTCTCTTCAGTTTCTGTTTGTCTATTTTTCATCCTACCCACTTTCTCACGTTCTATTTGGTGAACTCTCCCTGTGTACTGAGAGTATCTAACCTCCCTCACTGCACTGGGATTTGCATGTAGAAATTGCTCACTCAGAACAACTTTCTTTCTATATACCTCTCACTCCCTTGTCCTCTACATGCATCCATCCCTCATTCACTTCCTTTCTCCTTCATGTATCCCTTTTAGTCTTTTGTGCTGTTCTCCTCATTCCTGGCCTCTTTCCTTATTTGCATCCATTGGGCTCACCTAGGGAAATATGTCCTTTCATGTCCATTCACTCTGTAGGTCTCAGGTGGCATCATTTCTCCTTCTGTCACACTCTCTCCAAATATTTCTGTTTCATTCAGTCTCACCACTCCTTGTTCCTTTCCTAAGTGCTCTCCAATTCAACTTCCTCACAGAACATGTCTCTTAACATACATTCTTGTTCCTGTATTGAGCTTGGACCATGCATTCAATATCAGAGTTTAGGTCTCTCCTTTAAATCCTGCCGTAGGACCTTGGTGTCCCACATCCTCACCTTCATCACACTTTCTCAATCCATTCTCTTCTCTCTTCCTTTACTTACCTCTCACTTTTTCAGTATGGGCACGCATTCATCACACAGAGTTCAGCTTTCTCTATGCATACAACTCCCATTCAGCTTTTAGGATCACGCAGACATGTGCTGGGTTCACTTCTCTGCATTCAAATGCATCTCCCACAATGGCTCTCTACAAACATTGCATCCTTCACTCTCTCCATCTCACCTCACATCCTTTTGGGGCTTTTGCTGTGTCCTAGTTATTCATCCTGCACTGCTATGGCTTCTGCTTTCATTCACACCACAACATGCAGCTGGCTCGAACCATGATTCTCTCCTTACACCTCTCTCACTCTTGGTGTCTCTCTTTCCATCCATCTCTCACTTCCCACTTTCACCACCCAGCCCTCACTCAATATGCTGCTCTCTCTTCCATTCTTTCATGTTCTCTTAATTCCAAACTTGCAATGTTGTCACACGCCCTACATCTAAACACATTTTACTCTCACACTGCTCAAGGGTATACATTCATCCATCTGTCAGACTTTGAGTCTCATCAGAGATTCCTTCCTCCCTCTTTCACACAACCTAACCAAGTATTCAACTTTTCCTCCATCTCCCACTTTTGCTTCATTTCCTCGTGCTCTTTAGTTCCATGATATACCATGGATATCACACCATTCATGCATTCTTTCCTTTCACCCTTTGACAGTCACTTCAAGTATCAGAGTGTGGGTCTCTCCTTTCATTCTGGTCACTCCTTCTCCACTTCTCTCTGTCTCACTTTCTTCCTCTTTTCTCCTCTCCCTACTTCTCCTCATGACTTCAAGGTTCTTGCCCTTGGTAGATCCATTCATGCATCACGCAGAGTTTCCCTTACTCGATATCTAATTTGCACAGTTGTCATCCATGCAGGCCATCTGCAACTGTGGAGGTTTTCCTAGGAGGACAACATCCCTTCTGCCAATCTCCATTCAACTGCCTCTCACTGGCTGATTCTCTCCAATTACTGTATATCTGTTTTTCACCCTACCCAGCTTCTCATGTTCATGACTCTATTTCCTCACCTCTCCCTGTGTACTGACAGTGTCAAACCTCTTTCACTGAGTTGGGATTTGCATGCAGAAATCGCTGACTCAAAACAACTTCCTTTCCATATACTCTCACACTTCTGTGGTCTCTCCTTGCATCCATCCCTCATTCACTCCCTTTCTCCTTCATCCATCTCTTTTAATGTTCTGTGCTGTTCTCCTCATTCCTGGCCTCCTTCTTTATTTGCATCCATTGGCTCCCCTAGGGAAATATGTCCCTTCATGCCCATTCACTCTGTAAGTCTCAGGTGGCATTCATTTCTCCTTCTGTCACACTTTCTCCAAATATTTCTGTTTCATTCAGTCTCACCACTCCTTCCTCCTTTCCTAAGTGCTCTCCAATTCAACCTTCTCACAGAACATGCCTCTTAACATACATTCTTGTTCCTGTATTGAGCTTGGACCATGCATTCAATATTAGAGTTTGGGTCTCACCTTTCATTCCTGCCTTACCACCTTGGTGTCCCACACCACCTCACCTTCATCACGCTTTCTCAATCCATTCTCCTCTCTCTTCCTTTCTGTTTGTATGCTCACCTTCCCTTTTCTCATTATGGCCACTCTTCCATCACACATATTTTTTCTTTCTCTCTGCATTTAACCTCCATGAAGCTTTTGACTTTACCCAAACATGTGACACTCATATTCTCTTCATGCATTCAAATGTATCTCCCACAATGGCTCACTACAAACATTGCATCCTTCTCTCTCCATCTCACTTTACATCCTTTTGAGGCTTTTCCTCTGTCCTAGTTATTCATCCTTCACTGCTATGGCTTCTGTTTTCATTCACCCCACAACATGCAGCTGACTCCAGCCATGAATCTCTCACAGGACACAACATTCTTTCCTTACACCTCTCACTCTCTTGGTGTCTTTCCATCAAGCACCCATTGCTCACTTCCACGGTCCAGCCCTCACTCAACATGCTGCTCTCTCTTCCATTCTTCATGATCTGTCAGTTCTACACAGGCATTGTTCTCACACACGCTACATCTAAACACCCAGTAATCCTCACACTGCTCAAGGTACATCCATCCATGTCACAGTGGCGGTCTCTTTATTCATCCCTCCCTCCCTCCCTCTTGCACACAACATAACCAAGTATTTATTCCTTTTTCCCTCTACCCCTTATATTTCCTTCACTTCCTTGTCCTCCTCAATTCCATTTTTTCCCATTGATATATATCACACCTCTCACGCATTCCTTCCTTTCAACATTTGACAGTCACTTCAGGTATCAGAGTGTGGGTCTCTCTTTCATTCTAGGGACTCATACTCATCCCCTCGCTCTCTGATTTTCTTCCTCTTTCCTCCTCTCCCTGCTTCTCCTCATCACCTTAGTGTTCTTGCTCTGGGTAGACGCATTCCTGCACCACTCAGAGTTTCTCTTCCTTGATGCCTAATTTTGGCAATCATCATCCCTGCATGCCATCTCCCCCAACTTCCTTTCCATATACCTCTCACTCCCTTGGTCTCTCCTTGGATCCATCCCTCATTCACTCCCTTTCTCCTTCATCTATCCCTTTTAGTCTTTTGTGCTGTTCTCCTTATTCCTGGCCTCTTTCCTTATTTGCATCGATTGGGCTCCCCTAGGGAAATATGTCCTTTCATGCCCATTCACTCTGTGGGTCTCAGGTGGCATTCATTTCTCCTTCTGTCACACTCTCTCCAAATATTTCTGTTTCATTCAGTCTCACCACTCCTTCTTCCTTTCCTAAGTGCTCTCCAATTCAACCTTCTCACAGAACATGCCTCTTAACATACATTCCTGTTCCCGTATTGAACTTGGACCATGCATTCAATATCAGAGTTTAGGTCTCTCCTTTCACTCCTGCCATAGGACGTTGATGTCCCACATCCTCACCTTCATCACACTTTCTCAATCCATTCTCTTCTCTCTTCCTTTGCTTACTCACCTCTCACTTTTTCAGTATGGGCACTCATTCATCACACAGAGTTCAGCTTTCTCTATGCATACTACTCCCCTTCAGCTTTTAAGATCCCTCAGACATGGGTTGGGTTCCCTTCTCTGCATTCGAATGCATCTGCCCAAATGGCTCTCTACAAACATTGCATCCTTCACCCTCTCCATCTCACCTTACACCCTTTTGGGGCTTTTGCTGTGTCCTAGTTATTCATCCTGCACTGCTATGGCTTCTGCTTTCATTCACACCACAACATGCAGCTGGTTCGAACCATGATTCTCTCCTTACACCTCTCTCACTCTTGGTGTCTCTCTTTCCATCCATCTATCACTTCCCACTTTCACCACCCAGCCCTCACTCAATATGCTGCTCTCTCTTCCATTCTGTCATGTTCTCTCAATTCCAAACGTGCAGTGTTGTCACACGCCCTACATCTAAACACATTTTACTCTCACACTGCTCAAGTGTATGCATTCATCCATCTGTTAGATTTTGAGTCTCATCAGAGATTCCTTCCTCCCTCTTTCACGCAACCTAATCTAGTGTTCAACTTTGCCTCCATCTCCCACTTTTGCTTCATTTCCTTGTGCTCTTCAATTCCATGATATACCATGGATATCACACCATTCATGCATTCTTTCCTTTCACCCTTTGACAGTCACTTCAAGTATCAGAGTGTGGGTCTCTCCTTTCATTCTGGTCACACATTCTCAACTTCTCTCTGTCTGACTTTCTTCCTCTTTTCTCCTCTCCCTATTTCTCCTCATGACTTCAGTGTTCTCGCCCTTGGTAGATCCATTCATGCACCACTCAGAGATTTCCTTACTAGATACCTAATTTCCATAGTTGTCATCCATGCAGGCCATCTGCAACTGTGGAGGTTTTCCTAGGAGGACAACATCCCTTCTGCAAACCTCCATTCAACTGTCACTGGCTGCTTCTCTCCAATTTCTGTATGTCTATTTTTCACCCTACCCACTTTCTCACTTTCATGGCTCTATTTGCTCAACTCTCCCTGTGTACTGACAGTGTCAAACCTCTTTCACTGTGTTAGGATTTGCATGCAGAAATCACTCACTCAGGACAACTTCCTTTCCATATACCGCTCACTCCCTTGGTCTCTCCTTGCATCCATCCCTCATTCACTACCTTTCTCCTTCATCAATCTCTTTTAATCTTCTGTACTGCTCTTCTCATTCCTGGCCTCTTTCCTTATTTGCATCCATTGGGCTTCCCTAGGGAAATATGTCCTTTCATGCCCATTCACTCTGTAGGTCTCAGGTGGCATTCATATCTCCTTCTGTCACACTCTCTCCAAATACATCTGTTTTATTCAGTCTCACCACTCCTTCCTTCTTTCCTAAGGGCTCACCAATTCAGCCTCCTCACAGAACATGCCTCTTAACATACATTCTTGTTCCCGTATCGAGCTTGGACCATGTATTCCATATCAGAGTTTGGGTCTCTCCTTTCACTCCTGCCTTAGGACCTTGGTGTCCAACACCATCACCTTCATCACGCTTTCTCAATACATTCTCTTGTCTCCTCCTTTGCTTTGTCACCTCTCACTTTTTCAGTATGGGTACTCATTCATCACACAGAGTTCAGCTTTCTCTATGCATCCAACTCCCATTCAACTTTTAAGATCACTCAGACATGGATTGGATTCACTTCTCTGCATTCGAATGCATCTCCCACAATGGCTCTCTACAAACATTGCATCCTTCACTCTCTCCATCTCATCTCACATCCTTTTGGGGCTTTTGCTGTTTCCTAGTTGTTCATCCTGCACTGCTATGGCTTCTGCTTTCATTCACACCACAACATGCAGCTGACTCCAGCCATGATTCTCTCCTTACACTTCTCTCACTCTTGGTGTCTCTCTTTCCATCCATCTTTCACTTCCCACTTTCACCACCCAGCCCTCACTCAATATGCTGTTCTCTCTTCCATTCTTTCATGTTCTCTCAATTCCAAACATGCAATGTTGTCACACTCCCTACCTCTAAACACACTTTACTCTCACAATGCTCCAGTGTCTGGATTCATCAATCTTTCAGACTCTGAGTCTCATCACTGATTCCTTCCTCCCTCTTTCACACACCTAACCAAGTATTCAACTTTGCCTCCATCTCCCACTTTTGCTTCATTTCCTCATGCTCTTCAGTTCCATGATATACCCTGGATATCACACCATTCATGCATTCTTTCCTTTCACCCTTTGACAGTCACTTTAAGTATCAGAGTGTGGGTCTCTCCTTTCATTCTGGTCACTCATTCTCAACTTCTCTCTGTCTGACTTTCTTCCCCTTTTCTTCTCTCCCTACTTCTCCTCATGACTTCAGCCTTCACGCCCTTGGTAGATCCATTCATGCACCACTCAGAGATTGCTTTACTTGATACCTAATTTCCATAGTTGTCATCCATGCAGGCCATCTGCAACTGTTGAGGTTTTCCTAGGAGGAGAACATCCCTTCTGCCAATCTCCATTCAACTGCCTCTGACTGGCTGCTTCTCTCCAATTTCTGTATGTCTATTTTTCACCCTACCCACTTTCTCACTTTCATGGCTCTATTTGCTCAACTCTCCCTGTGTACTGACAGTGTCAAACCTCTTTCACTGAGTTGGGATTTGCAGGCAGAAATTGCTCACTAAGGACACCTTCCTTTCCATATACCTCTCACACTTCTGTGGTCTCTCCTTGCATCCATCCCTCATTCACTCCCTTTCTCCTTCATCCATCTCTTTTAATGTTCTGTACTGTTCTCCTCGTTCTTGGCCTCTTTCCTTATTTGCATCCATTAGGCTCCCCTAGGGAAATATGTTGTTTCATACCCTATCACTCTGTAGGTCTCAGGTGGCATTCATTTCTCCTTCTGTCACACTCTCTCCAAATATTTCTGTTTCATTCAGTCTCACCACTCCTTCCTCCTTTCCTAAGTGCTCTCCAATTCAACCTTCTCACAGAACATGCTTCTTAACATACATTATTGTTCCCATAATTAGCTTGGACCATGCATTCCATATCAGAGTTTGGGTCTCTCCTTTCACTCCTGCCTTCCCATCTTGGTGTCCCACATTCTCACCTTCATCTCACTTTCTCAGTCCATTCTCCTCTCTCTTCCTTTCTGTTCGTATGCTCACCTCTCATTTTCTCATTATGGCCACTCGTCCATCACACATATTTTTTCTTTCTCTCTGCGTACAACCTCCATGAAGCTTTTGACTTTACCCAAACATGTGACACTCATATTCTCTTCATGCATTCGAATGCATCTCCCACAATGGTTCACTACAAACATTGCATCCTTCACTCTCTCCATCTCACCTTCCATACTTTTGGGGCTTTTCCTCTGTCCTAGTTATTCATCCTTCACTGCTATGGCTTCTGTTTTCATTCACACCACAACATGCAGCTGGCTCCAGCCATGAATCTCTCACAGGACACGACATTGTTTCCTTACACTTCTCACTCTCTTGGTGTCTTTCCATCAAACACCCATTGCTCATTTTCACAGTCCAGCCCTCACTCAACATGCTGCTCTCTCTTCCATTCTTTCATGTTCTCTCAGTTCTACACAGGCATTGTTCTCACACACCCTACATCTAAACATGCAGTAATCTCACACTGCTCAAGGTACATCCATCCGTGTCACAGTGGTGGTCTCTTTATTCATCCCTCCCTCCCTCCCTCTTTCACACAACATAACCAAGTATTTATTCCTTTTCCCTCTACCCCTTATGTTTCCTTCACTTCCTTGTGCTCCTCAATTCCATTTTTTTCCATATATATATCACACCACTCACGCATTCCTTACATTCAACATTTGACAGTCACTTCAGGTATCAGAGTGTGGGTCTCTCATTCTTGGCACTCATCCTCATCCCCTCTCTCTCTAATTTTCTTCCTCTTTTCTCCTCTCCCTACTTCTCCTCATGACCTTAGCATTCTTGCTCTGGGTAGATGCATTCCTGCACCACTCAGAGTTTCCCTTAATTGATGCCTAATTTTTGCAATCATCATCCCTGCATGCCCTCTCCCACTGTGGAGTTTTTCGTAGGAGAACACCCCTTCTGCCAATCTCCATTCAACTGCCTCTCACTGGCTCCTTCTCTCCAGTTTCTGTATGGTTTTTTTTCATCCTACCTACTTTCTCACGTTCTCTTTGGTGAACTATCCCTGTGTACTGAGTGTATCTAACCTCCCTCACTGCACTGGGATTTGCATGCAGAAATCGCTCACTCAGAACAACTTCCTTTCCATATACCTCTCACTCCCTTGGTCTCTCCATGCATCCATCCCCTCATTCACTCCCTTTCTCCTTCATCCATCCCTTTTAGTCTTTTGTGCTGTTCTCCTCCTTCCTGGCCTCTTTCCTTATTTGCATCCATTGGGCTTCCCTAGGGAAGTATGTCCTTTCATGCCCATTCACTCTGTAGGTCTCAGGTGGCATTCATTTCTCCTTCTGTCACACTCTCTCCAAATATTTCTGTTTCATTCAGTCTCACCACTCCTTCTTCCTTTCCTAAGTGCTCTCCAATTCACCCTTCTCACAGAACATGCCTCTTAACATACATTCTTGTTCCCGTATCGATCTTGGACCATGCATTCCATATCAGAGTTTGGGTCTCTCCTTTCACTCCTGCCTTAGGTCCTTGGTGTCCCACATTCTCACCTTCATTACGCTTTCTCAATCCATTCTCTTTTCTCTTCCTTTGCTTGCACACCTCTCACTTTTTCAGTATGGGCACTCATTCATCACACAGAGTTCAGCTTTCTCTATGCATACAACTCCCATTTAGCTTTTAAGATCCCTCAGACATGTGTTCGGTTCACTTCTCTGCATTCGAATGCATCTGCCCAAATGGCTCTCTACAAAGATTGCATCCTTCACTCTCTCCATCTCACCTCACATCCTTTTGGGGCTTTTGCTGTGTCCTAGTTATTCATCCTGCACTGCTATGGCTTCTGCTTTCATTCACACCACAACATGCAGCTGGCTCGAACCATGATTCTCTCCTTACACCTCTCTCACTCTTGGTGTCTCTCTTTCCATCCATCAGTCACTTCCCACTTTCACCACGCAGCCCTCACTCAGTATGCTCTTCTCTCTTCCATTCTTTCATGTTCTCTCAATTCTAAACATGCATCGTTGTCACATGCCCTTCATCCTAACACACTTTAGTCTCAGACTTTCAGTCTCATCAGCGATTCCTTCCTCCCTCTTTCACACAACCTAACCAAGTATTCAACTTTGCCTCCATCTCCCACTTTCGCTTCATTTCCTCGTGCTCTTCAGTTCCATGATATCCCATGGATATCACACCATTCATGCATTCTTTCCTTTCACCCTTTGACAGTCACTTTAAGTATCAGAGTGTGGGTCTCTCCTTTCATTCTGGTCACTCATTCTCCACTTCTCTCTGTCTGACTTTCTTCCTCTTTTCTCCTCTCCCTACTTCTCCTCATGACTTCAGCACTCTCACCCTTGGCAGATCCATTCATGCACCACTCAGAGATTGCCTTACTTGACACCTAATTTCCATAGTTGTCATCCATGCAGGCCATCTCCAACAGTGGAATTTTTCCTAGAAGGAGAATATCCCTTCTGCCAAGTTCCATTCAATTGCCTCTCACTGGCTGCTTCTCTCCAATTTCTGTATGTCTATTTTTCACCCTACCCACATTCTCACTTTCATGGCTCTATTTGCTCAAATCTCCCTGTGTACTGACAGTGTCAAACCTCTTTCACTGCTTTGGGATTTGCATGCAGAAATTGCTCACTCAGAACAACTTCCTTTCCATATACCTCTCACTCCCTTGGTCTCTCCATGCATCCATCCCTCATTCACTCCCTTTCTCCTTCATCCATCCCTTTTAGTCTTTTGTGCTGTTCTCCTCATTCCTGGCCTCTTTCCCTATTTGCATCCATTGGGCTTCCCTAGGGAAATATGTCCTTTCATGCCCATTCACTCTGTAGGTCTCAGGTGGCATTCATATCTCCTTCTGTCACACTCTCGCCAAATACTTCTGTTTCATTCAGTCTCACCACTCCTTCCTCCTTTCCTAAGTGCTCTCCAATTCAACCTTCTCACAGAACATGCCTCTTAACATACATTCTTGTTCCCGTATTGAGCTTGGACCATGCATTCCATATCAGAGTTTGGGTCTCTCCTTTCACTCCTGCCTTAGGACCTTGGTGTCCGACACCCTCACCTTCATCATGCTTTCTCAATCCATTCTCTTCTCTCTTTCTTTGCTTGCTCACCTCTCACTTTTTTAGTGTGGGCACTCATTCATCACACAGAGTTCAGCTTTCTCTATGCATACAACTCCCATTCAGCTTTTAGGATCACTCAGACAAGGGCTGGATTCACTTCTCTGCATTCAAATGCATCTCCCACAATGGCTCTCTACAAACATTGCATCCTTCACTCTCTCCATCTCATCTCACATCCTTTTGGGGCTTTTGCTGTGTCCTACTTATTCATCCTTCAATGCTATGGCTTCTGCTTTCATTCACACCACAACATGCAGCTGACTCCAGCCATGATTCTCTCCTTACACTTCTCTCACTCTTGGTGTCTCTCTTTCCATCCATCTCTCACTTCCCACTTTCACTGCCAAGCCCATTCTCAATACTCTGGTCTCTTCCATTCTTTCATATTCTCTCAATTCTAAACATGCATTATTGTCACACTCCCTACATCTAAACACAGTTTACTCTCACATTGCTAAATGTCTACCTTCATCCATCTGTCAGAGTTTGTGTCTCATCAGCTATTCCTTCCTCCCTCTTTCACACAACCTAACCAAGTATTCAACTTTGCCTCTATCTCCCACTGTTGCTTCATTTCCTCGTGCTCTTCAGTTCCATGATATCCCATGGATATCACACCATTCATGCATTCTTTCCTTTCACCCTTTGACAGTCACTTCAAGTATCAGAGTGTGGGTCTCTCCTTTCATTCTGGTCACTCATTCTCCACTTCTCTCTGTCTGACTTTCTTCCTCTTTTCTCCTCTCCCTACTTCTCCTCATGACTTCAGCGTTCTCGCTCTAGGTAAATCCATTCATGCACCACTCAAAGTTTCCCTTACTCGATGCTTAATTTTCACAGTTGTCATCCCTGCAGGCCATCTCCAACAGTGGAATTTTTCCTAGTAGGAGAACATCCCTTCCGCCAGTCTCCATTCACCTGCCTCTCCCTGACTGCTTCCCTCCAAACATTGCATATTTTCTTCTAACCATATCCAGTTTCTTACTTTCTTTTCTTGGGATTCTCAACTCTCACTTCCTAGAGGCTATCAAACCTACCTCAATGTATTGGGATGTGCACATACCCACCATTCGCTGTGTACCACTCCTTTTTCTCTCACTTTCTAGGTTCCTCCTTCCATGCATCCCTCATTCACTCCCTTTCTGTATTCATCCAACTCTTTCAGTCTTGCATGCTGTTTCACTCATTCGTGGCCTCTTCTCTTATTTGCATCTATTGGGCTCCCCAAGGAAATGTGTCTTTTCATAACCATTCACTCTACAGGCCTCAGGTGGCATTCATTTCTCCTGTCACTCTTTCTCTCAAATTTTTGCGTTTCATTCAGTCTCACCAGTCCTTCTTCCTTTTCTAACTGCTCTCCAATTTGACCTTGTCATTACATGTCTCTTGGCATATAACCCTTACCCCCTGTCAAAGATTGACCATGCATTCAGGATCAGAGTTTGGGTCTCTCCTTTCACTCCTGTCTTTGAACCTCTGTGTCCCACATCCTCACCTTCATCAGGCTTTCTCAATCCATCCTCCCCTTTCTTCCTTTGTTTGTTTGCTCACACCTTGCTTTTTCAGTATGGCCACTGACCAATCACACAGAGTTCGGCTTTCTCTATGCATACAATTCCCATTCAGCTTTTTACTTCACACAGAACTCTGACTCTTCATTTCTCTTTGAAGTAACCCAATCTCACTTGTTCTTCTGTCCATTCACAAGCATCTCCCACAATGGCTCTCTAGATGCATTCCATACCTTACTCTCTCCATCTCACCTTATGTTATTTTTGGGCTTTTTCTGGGGTCCTCAGTTATTCATCCTTCACTGCTATGGCTTCTGCTTTCATTCACATCACAGCATGCACCTATCTCCAACCATGAATCTCTCACAGAGCACGACATTCTTTCCTTTCACCTCTCACTCTCTTGGTCTCTCCATCCATCTCTCACTTCCCACTTTCACTGTCAAGCCCATTCTCAATACTCTGGTCTCTTCCACTCTTTCATGTTCTCTCAGGTCTAGACATGCATTGTTGTCACACACCCTACATCTAAACACACATTACTTTGGCATTACTCAAGTGTGTATGTTCATCCGTCTGTTACAGTTTTGGTCTCATCATGGATTCCTTCCTCCCTCTTTCACACAATATAGTCAGGTATTCCTTTTTGTCTACATCCCCTACTTTTGCTTCACTTCCTTGTGCTTCTCAATTATATTTCATCCCACATATATCACATCATTCATGCATTCCTTCCTTTCCACCTTTGACAGCCTCTTCAAGTATCAGAGTGTGGGTCTATCCTTTCATTCTTGTCACTCATCCTCATCCCTCCCTCTCTGACTTTCTCATTCTATTCTTTTCTTCCTACGGGTCCTTATGACTTCAGCTTCTTCCCTCTAGGTTGATTCATTCACCTACCATTCCCAAGTTACCTTTCTCTCTGCTGACATCTCCCACTCATTCCCTTCTGTCTCTTTAGGCCTTCTGTCACTCAGCATTGGATTTCAGGAGGAAAACTTTCTTTCTCCCCATCTCTATTAAACTCCCTCTATCTGACTGCTTCCCTCCAAATATTGCATATGTCTTCCTCACCATGTCATCCTCATTATTGAGGTGGCTGTCTGTGTTTTCCCAACAGTCCCTTCTCAGCTATAGCTCCTTCCAACAAGCCTCACTTCCTTGAGATTTGTATGCCCCATTCTTTCGCTTGGTGCCCCTTCATTTCCATATACTTCTCATTCTCCTCATCTCCCCTTCCATCCCTTGCTTTTTCACCCCCTTTCTCCATTCATCCATCTCGTTCAGTCTTTACTCCTCTTCTTCTGCTTTCCTCCTTTTCCCTTCCTTTCTTTCCCTGTGCCTGCCTCCTCAGTTCTCAGTCCTCATGAGGCCCTTGTGAGAAAATGTCTTTTATGGTGTTTTTTGCTTCCGAATTTTTCATACCATTTTACATTGATATTGACCATCTCCAGATTGTTTTTCTTACAGCATTCTCATTTCTTTCCCCAATTTTTTCTCTTTCTCTCTTTTTGATTTTTCACATCCTTGTTTCAACAGCTGAGTCCAGTTCGTTGTTTGAGCCTTCGAATTGAGATGATATAATTTGCCTTCATCAGACTTCACTGTTGATATAGCTCTTTTCCATGGTCAAGTTGTTTTTTTCATGTTTGATCATTTTTCAAGCTTATTTCTTGATTTCAGCTTTATGTATTGTTGGACTCTGCTCCCTGTTTGGAGAATGCACTGGTCCAAGCATCACGTTTTTGTGCTGTTGTTTCCCAGGTAGTTGTAGTGATTGTTTACGTTTCCAGTTCCTCCAAGCTGATATGATCTAAGGGGAGTTGTGGTCCCTCCTCTCCTTGCTTGCTCCTTGCCATCCAGTTGACCACAAGCACTGCTTCCTGCCTTGTCACTGTGACCAGGCTCCCAACTCCTGCTAGTTTTCCCTTTCACCATGCAATTGTGACCTCAAACTGTGTAAGGACAATAGATTCCTATTCCAGTGCTAACAGGGGTTCACCTGTGTGCTTCTTTTGACCACTTTTCTGAGCCCTTTTCTTCTTGTGCTTTGAGAGCTCCAGAAACCGCCACCACTGACTCAGCCATCCCCATGGCCTGCTGTTGACCACTCCTTTGGCTTCCAAAGCTACTGGACTTGGTCTAGTCACTTTGTTGCCACCACTCTCCCTGTTTTCCATGGACTTTTTTGAAAGTTTAGGTTCTTCTTTTGAGTTGACATCCACAAAACTTTCCCCTTTAGTTTACTTTGACCCCCTCTTTGTGACTACACTGACAACCACAGAGCTGTGAAATGAGTCATTCACTGTTTCTTTTGTCATATCTTCAGGCAGGCCTTTGAAGGACAAGGTTTTGTACGACTGTCTCCTTGGTGCTGTTTTAACTGTCTTTTGTTCCTTTATGCGCAGCCAATGGCTCTGCCTTCAGTTTCTGTGTTGTTACAAGAATTCAGACTTTCTTTCGCATCTTCCCTAGAAGCAGATTCAATGATCATGTACCCTTTTAGTCGACCTTGGTTCTTCTGAGATGGACGTTGACTTCTCAAACACTTCCTGTGAACTTTCTTCAATTAGCACTAGGGGAGGCTCTTCATCACCAATATCTTTGAATCTCCCAGTTTGCTCTTGCTCCTGTTTCAGGAATTATTCTCCCTCCCTCTTGTGTTCTCTTGTCCTTGACTTTTCTTCCCTGTGTAGTCCAGAATAAGCACTAGACTATCAATCTCAGTTCCTTGTTTCTCTTCCAAGGCCTTGTCCACGTCTGCCTCTAACTTAAATTCTTTCTTAAATAGGCAATTTAGTTGGATGTCCCATCCTTGGTGCATACAAGTCTGCCCTCAGTATCATGTTCTAACATTTCCTGGAGTTCTTTTCTGTGGCAGATTCTTGACAAAGAGCACCCTTGTATCTGTCTTTCTTGTTTTCTTTTGCTTTTTCCAACTTCCTTTCAGAGCCAAGCACTGTGGAGCCACTGATTTCCAGATGCTTTTCCATGTCTTCAGTGGATTCGATTTTCACATAGCCAAATTTCCTGGTGGTGCCAATGTAGACCTCCACAATGATGAAGTCCTTTTTGGCAAAGATGTTCACGATGTCAGTTTTATCTCAGAAGTGTTTTTGTTGAAGTTCAGGATGCTAGCAAAAATAATGATATTTGTAGACACTTCAGCTTCTAATTTCAGTTTCTTGGCTTTGGGAGGTTTCTACTGCCCTATTTCCTTTTCTTCTTTCCTGGTGCTTCACAGGTACTTCCTCTTCTTCCTCCTCCTCCTTCCTCTCTGATTCTTTGACCTTCCCAACTTTCCCAGGAGTAGCTTTTAGAAGAAGCAGCCTTCCTTCGGCAAGTGTGGGCCCCATAGCTTCTTCAGAGTCTTACTCATCTTCAGCCTCCTTGTTCTCTGTCTTCACCCTCTTTGCTCTCATCTTCCTCCTCCTCCCTCTCATCTTTATCCTCCTCGCTCTCATCTTCATCTTCTTCATCCTCATCTTCATCTTCTTCATCCACATCTTCATATTCTTCATCCTCATCTTCATCCTCCTCATCCTCATCTTCATCCTTGTCATCCTTATCTTCATCCTCTTCATCCTCCTCGCTCTCATCTTCAGCCTCTTCATCCTCATCTTCCTCCTCCTCACTCAACTTCATCCTCTTCATCCTCATCTTTATCTTCTTCCTCCTCCTCGCTCTCATCTTCCTTCTCCTCATCCGCCTCATCTTCATCTTCTTCATCCTCATCTTCAACCTCTTCATCCTCTTCATCCTCATCTTCATCCTCTTCATCTCCATTCTCTTCATTCTCATCTTCTTCTTCCTCACTCTCATCTTCCTCCTCCTTGCTTTCATCTTCATCCTCTTCATCTTCATCTTCCTCCTCTTCATTCTTCTCTTCCTCTTCATCCTCAGACACGAGTTTGACAGGAGCCACTCCCGTTTTGGTGGCTTTGAGTGGTTCACGTTCTTTATCCTCTTCATCTTCACCATCTTCTTCAGATTCGGTATCCTCTTTCTTGGCATTCTTCCCATTTTTTGCCCTTTTCCCAGGGGTGGGTGGGAGCCAGAGGGGCTCTCGCCTTTGCTAGGATGGCTGATGCTTTAGCTGAAGTGGCTCCTTTCTTGCCTGGTGTGATGCCAGCTTTGGCTAGCCAGGGTAGCCACTCTCTTGGCAGGTGTGATGGCAGCAGTAGCTTTTTTGGTTGGTGGTCCCTTCTTTGTTGGTGTAGCCACAGTCTCTTTCTCTTCTGAGGGATAACAAGCTCTTTTCCACTGCTCTTCTCATCTTCTGCCATGTCTCCATCCTCACTGTCTTTCATCTCCTTTGGGGGAGGAGCCATTTTGTTTGGCTCGCCTTGCTTTTGAGTGACCTTTCTGAGCTTTACCATGGAAGTGGTACATGATTAGGGGGCAGAGACCCAGCCATGTAGCTGGGGGCAGAGAGTGTGAGGAGGAGCCTGTGCATGAACCCATTGATGTCCCAACGCTGAAGCCTCACTTTAATTCATCTCTCACAATCTGAGCATAACTGCTCATCCATCACTCTCTGCATCCCATGCCCACTCTCTACGTTAGTTGACCCATTCATCCCTCACACAGGTGGGTTTTTTAAGCATCCAAATGCCATTTATAGTTGCCTCAATTCACTTGTATCCCACTCCTTTATCGCTAGAAGTATTACATGCTTAATTCCCAGCAGTTACCTTTGGTCCCTTTACTGTCCTCTCAGGTATTCATCCTTCACTGCTACAGCTTCTGCTTTCACCCACACTGCCAACGCAGCTATCTGCAGCCAAGAATGTCTTACGTGGTATGTATGACTCTCCTTCCATACACCTCTCCCACTTTGGGTCTCTCTTTCCATCCATCTTCCATTTCCCACTTTCTCTGTTTATCCATCTCTTTCATTTGGTCTTTACATTTGTGGGTTCCTCTCTTCCTCCGTAGATCTATACAGTCACTTTCCCCACAATGCTGAAGTATCTGCATTCATACAATCTCTCCCTGTCTAGACCTTAATATGCATTCATTTCTCCCACATTGAAGCTGTGAAACAGCCTGACCAGTATTTCTCTTTGCTGCATCTCACCAATCATTCTTTGCTTCCTTGCTTCTCCTCTGTTTAGACATTTCACATTGCATACTTTCTGTCATTCATCATTTCCTCCTCCCTAGCTTTGGCTAGCAATTCACATATCAGCTTTCACATCTCCCCCTCTCTCTGTCTCAACCTGTTCTTCTCTCTTTTCTCTGTTCTTCCATCTTTCACTTTCTCTTTGTACATATTCATCTATCACTCAGACATTAGCTTTCTCTCTGCACACCGCTCCCACTCAGTATGTGAACTGCCATGTCCCTCTCTCACTCACTTGGTCTTTCTAAACAGCCAAACATCACTTACCCTCATCTTGCTTCACTTATATCTCACTCAGTGGTTCACTAGAAATATTGCATATCTGATTCTCAACATTTCACCTTATTTCCTGGCTATCTCATCATGTTTTCTCAGCTGTCCATCCTTCATTCCCAAGGTTTCTTTCTTCAGGCATACCTAAACATCCAGAGGTTTCCAGCCATGAATCTCTCACTTGACATAGCTTTCTCTGCAGACACCTCTTGCTCTCTGTCAAATTTACCATCTGTCTCTCTTTTTCCCGCTTTCTCCACTCATCCATTTCTTTCTGTTTGTCTTTTGTTCTTTGCCTTTGAGTTCTAAACCTGGATTTAGCTCTCCCTGTCTACATCTATACAACCATTAACTACACGATGTCACAGTGTCTACATTCGTACCTCTCTCACTCTCTTGGCCTCCCTCTCTGCGAATGCATAACCAAGTAGACCTCTTGCTCCATCTTACCGATCATTCTCCTCTGACTTGTTGCTCCCCAGTTCTGCAATTTCGCACCACATTCCTTCACACATCAGAGTTCACTTTTCTCTTTTTCTTTCCTGTGCATCATCCCCTTTCACCCTTTCCTTTTCCACCTTTCTCAGTCCATTCTTCCTGTTTCTCTTCACCAATTCTCTCACTTTCTAAGTACACTTATTCATCCAGCTCTCAGATGCTGGATTTCATCATGCATACAGCTCCCACATGGCACAGTATTTAACCCCGCTGTCTGTCCCTCAGGTGGTCCTTCTGGGTATCCAGATATCATTTATACGTGTGTCTCTTCACGTGTCTCTCTGTGGTTTGAACTCTAACCCTGTCTCATCCTCTCATTTTCCCTCTTTCTCCATCCATCCTTCTATTCCTCTGTTCTTCACTGATTAGTCTGTTCCCTTTATATCATTCGCTGCCTCCTTAGCAGTGTGTCCCTGAGCAAGTCACAGACCCTCTGTGGGCTTCAGTGTCCTCATTTTAAAATGAGAATGATAGTAGCCCCTGTCTTACAGGTTTATTTGAAGATCTAATATTTGTAAAGTGCTTATCACATAGCAGGTTCTAAACAAATACTTCCTTCCTTTTCCTCTCCTTCCCTTTCCTTCCATTCTTTTTGACCCTGTTACATTCTGTGCATGTTTGTAGAGTTGACTCTGGGATGTTGTAGAATGAAGTAAAATTTGTTCTTCCAGACGAGGCCGATGTTTGTTTCAGGAAGTTCTGTATCTGATCGACAAACATATCAAATTATGTTTCATCACTAATTAGAAAAGAAATATAAATTAAAACACCTCTGAGATTTCATTGATTGACAAAGATGAGAACAGGACAAAAACACTAAATATCCACTGGACTGTGTGTGACAAGCCAGGCAGTGAGTAGAGCTGTGAAGCATTCTCATGATTTGGGGAAACATTTTGCAAGAATCAGATAAGTCAATAAACTATATACACCATTTGAGCTAGATATGCCAGCATTAGTCATGTAAATATATGATCTATAAATCCACTTCCCATTCATATACTCACATGTGTGCATGGTTACACACCTTACAGATATGAAAGAAAGACAAAAAACGTACCCATTGTCATGGTAGCAAAGCAGGTGAAGGAAAGTCACACTCTCTTGGGAAGGACTGGACAGATGTGGTATGCAGATGTTATGGATTCTCATTATTCTGTTTAAAAGAAGAAGAAGAAATCAGAGAAAATTAAGAAGCTTTGTATGAGCTTATGCAGAACAAAGTAAGTAGAAAGTAGGAGAGTACTTTACATTACAGCCACAAGAATATTCAGTAAAAAAACACTGAAAAACTTCCGAGTTCTTTAGTAGCTCAAAAGAAATCTGAAATGGTCAAACTCAGAGACATCTCCATCCCAAATATTCAGACTATTTGTGCCTGACCTGTTGTAGAACCTTCTGAACTCGTGTTGGTCTGATGAGCCACAGCTGTTCACACCATACCTTGACCCCAACATAGTGATTCCATTTTGGTCCTCTTTGATCACAAAGGACAACAACCAATCCCTGTCTGTGTTCCCCCTCAGGTATGTATCCCTCCATCTACACACATTCCTCTAGTCTCTGTGTGTCCCCACCCTGTATCTCTTCATCTATCTGTTTGTGCCCATGTACTCATTTTTGTCTGACCCTGTCTGTCCTTTCCCATTTGTTCATATGTCCACATCTGTGTGTCTACATGTTTCTATGTTCACCCTTTCTGTCTGTTTGCCCATCTATGTGTTCCCTTCTGTTGGTATATCCCTATCTGTCTCTCTCCCTCATTCCCCCCGCCCCGTGTCTACCCTGGCAACCTCTGTCCCATGTCTATGTGTCCCCCAGTTGAACCCCATGTAAATGTTCCCCATATATCTCTCATATGTTTGACATGTCTCCCATCTATCTGTCTATATCCCACTACCAGTATTTATGTGTGTCCATCTGTGTATGTTTCCCCATGTATGTGTTTTGTTCTATCTCTGTGTTCCCCCCGGTCAGTGTATCTATCTGACCTTCCATTTTCCCCTAGGTCCCCATCTGCATGTCTCTGTATTCAGCCTCCTTGCCTATATGTATACCCTGTCTATGTAACCCCATATGTTTCTGTGTTCACTTTTCCTGTGTGTCCCTGTGTCTCTTCATTCACACTCTTCCTAGTTTTTGTGTCCTCTTTGTTCCCATTCGCTGTGTATGTCCTCATCAAAGTCCCACTCTCTTTGTGTATCCCGCTTGTCTGTCTTCCTTCTGTTTGCACATCTTCACTGAAGTCCCTCTCTGTCTACTTAGCACTTCTGTCTGTCCCCAAATCCTAGCATGTGAGCACATTCCCCATCTGTGTGTGGCCCACATCTGTTATGTGTCCTCATCTATGAGTGTGTTTAATTCTGTGTTCCCCTCCCCTGATCTATGGGTATCTCCTCTATGTGTTCATTCTTGTCACTGTGTGTCTCTCCTCCGTATATATGTCCAGATGTTTGCCATTTGTGCATGTCTCTCTGTGTCTGTTCACTCTGCCCATCTGTGTGCGTGCCCCATCTTTCTGCATGTCCCCATATATTTCTGCATTTACCCTGCTTGTCTCTGTGTCTGTTTCCTCGTACTGTATACCCTTGTCTCTATCCCTATATGTTTTCTTCTTTCTGGCTCCCATCTTCCACATCAATGTTCTTCATAAATAGGTGGGGCCAGAAGTGGCTGTGATGCCCCAGCTCAGGTGTGGTGAGGGCAGAGGGTAGTGGGGTACACTCACATGCTGTTCCTAGAAGCTACACATCTCTTAATGTAGTACATTGCACTCCAGGCTCATATTGAGACTATGGGTCACTAAAGCTACCAGATCATTTTCATCTCTGTCTCTCCAACTTTTTTGTGACCCTCTTTAGTCTGTGTGCCTACCTATTACTGTGACTCCCCTACATCTATGTCCAACCCTTTGTCTGTGTCCTCTTGTGCTCTAGGCCCCTGCCTCTCTGTCCTCCTGCCTCCCGGCTACCCTATTCCCCCATGTCTCTGCCTATCCCTGTGTCTCTCGTGTGCTCCTTTCTATGTCCCCATCTGCCTGTCTCTGGGAGCCTCTCTCCCACCAGACACAAAGCATTTTGCAAACCTTAAATATCTATATAAATGTGTGATGTTATTATTTTTGTCATCAGCAGCCTCTCTAGGACACTGCACTCAAAACTTCCAAGTTGGTGTCAGCCCATTCATGACTCCTACTTTTCTCTGGTCATTCAACAACTTTGAAATGCACCTGATGACACCACCATCTAGTATCCTTCTCTCCATCCCTTCCCTCAGAGCAGACAGAAACCCATGGCTAAAATCTAGGAAAATTATAAATCACCTCCCTGGATGCAGCAATCTAGTAACCATTTTCTCTGTTACCTGATTTACCTTGTGGGCTCCAGGAGCCTGAGTGTGTCTTTGGAGATTTGGCCGTGAGACATGGCGTTGTTGTTGCTGAGCTATGTCTGACCCCATGGACCACAGCACACCAGGCCCTTCTGTCCTCCACTGGCTCCCCAAGTCTGTCCAAGCTCATGTTCGTCACTTCTGCGACACTCTCTATCCATCTCATCCTCTGTCATCCCCTTCTCCTTTTGCCTTTAATCTTTTCCACCATCAGGGTCTTTTCCAGTGAGTTCCAGCTTCTCTTATGTGACCAAATGATTTAAGCTTCAGCTTTGGTATTTGTCCTAAAGAAAGACATTATAGAAAGAAGCAAAGCTGACTCAGAGAAGTGATGGGTTGGAAGTAACATGCATTTTGTCCTCTCCTTTTTCAGGGAGCTCTTTGATAATGTGAGTGGTGTGGCCAGGAATGGAAGACCTGACTGAAGCCATCTTCCTGAGACAAGTGTGCTTGAGAGGCTGTCACCCACCTACTAGCTAGCTGATATTCTAAAGTCCTGTTGAAGCTCCAGCCTTGTGTTTCCACCTCCAGAAGTAAATTTGAAAAGGCACAGGAGAGAGCACCTCTACATTGGAGGGATTTGGAGGAGCTTTCCTAAAAATCTGTGTCCACTTTGAAAACAGTGAAAAGGGAAGCCCTGGGGCCAGGAGCAGGCAATGGGGGGGACAACAGGGGAGTTGTGGTGGAATCCCATTCAATTCTAGTGTTACCCGGAGCCACTGCAGCAGCCAGGAGGAACCTTTCACTCTCAGCCTCCTCCCTGAGCTCTCTGTGCCAAAGCTGTTACTCACTGTAGGTGCCCTCGGGTGGGGCATGGCAGCAATAAGAAGAATGAGTAACTATCCAAGGTGATGAAAGCCTGTTATTTCCACTTCTGTTCATAGGAACTGGATCAAAGGCAGTTCAAAGTGAACTCCAAAGGTGATTTGGAGAAATGTGGAACAGCAGCTTCTCTCCAATGTTCAGAAACACTAATAATAAGAAAAATACAAATGAAAACCATTGTAAAGATTGACCTCACACCCATCAGACGAACAAAGATAACAAACTGTGAAAACAGTAAAGTGTTAGCTGTGCATCCTAATGGACTATTGGTGCAGCGGTGAATTTGTCCAACCATTCTGGAAAACTATTTGGAATTACACTAAGTCACTGAACTCTGCATACCCTTAGACCCAGACATAGCACTCACTACCCAGCATATCCATGTCCCAAAGGAGAGCAAAGACAGAGGGAAAGGCCCCATACACCCCCCCCTCCCCAATTATAGCCGTTCTTGTCCAGTAAGAAAGACTTGGAACAAAAGTGGGTGCACACTGCTCAGGGATGGCTGAACAAACCGTGGCATGTAAATGGAAGGGAGTATTGTGCCAAAAGGAATTGCAGCTATGAGGAATTGAGAAAGATGTTATGAATCAATGCAGGGTGAAGCTGAATCAAGAGAGAAAAATATCCTAAGGACTACAATAATGCAAAATAAAGCAACACTCAAAGTCTTTAGACTCTGCTCAGTGTAACGTTCAAATTGTAACCTCAGGGAACTGATAGGGAAGAGATGCAAAGAACTATGGGTATGGGATGATGCACCCATATTCAGATATGGCCAAGAAACTAATGTTTGCCTCCACATCCTCCCTTATTCCAAAGCAGGATCCCATTGGAGTGACAGAGGATGACTGAGTGATGCAAGTGGGGAGGGATTTTTAAAGGCATCAAAAACACTTAGGGAAAAATTGGCTTTAAATTTGAGAAGGGAAAACCATACCTTCTCCAAAATGGAACAGTGCACACTGTCCAGTCCCCAAGATGGACTGTGGAGCTGCAGCCATGGAGCAGGAGGCACCTAACTACTTTGAAAGAGATCTGTGAGTTCATAGGCATATGATCTCCCTGTGAGGAAACCTCTTCTACCACTACAATGACTGGGCAAAGTATATGGCAGTTGTCTGGGTTATGAGGGGTTAAGTGACTTTCCCAAGGTCAGTATATCAGATGCCAGACGTGATTCTAGGTCTTTCTGAGCTGGAACATGGTTTTTTATCCCCATATATCATGCATGAACCCAAAACAGAGTGATTTTCCTTCTGATAATTTCCTGGGTGACTCTTGGGCAACTCCCTACTTGCTGCTGCATTCCAGGAGCAGCTGATGCTAGACACATGCATTTCCTTTTTTTTTCACATTCCTTTTTAATTTTCAGTTCCAAATTCTCTCCCCTCCTCCAGCCTATCTCCTACCCCTTAAGAAGGCAGGCAATATAATACCTATTACAGGTGTAAAGTCATACAAAACATATTTCTATATTGGGTGAGGGGAAACAAGAAAAATAAAGTGAAAAAGTATGCTTCAATCTACATTCAGTCCATCAGTTTGCTCTCTGGAGGTGGATAGCATTTTTCATCATGAATCCTTTAGAACTGTCTTAGATCATCATGTTGATCCCTTGATCTAAGTCTTTCACAGTTGATCATTATTACAATATTGCTAACACTGTATACATTGTTCTGGTTCTGTTCATTTTACTTTGCATCAGTTCATATAAGTCTTCCCAAGTTTTTCAGAAACCATCCTGCTCGTCATTTCTTATAACATAATAGTACTCCATCACAATCATATATCACAACTCGTACAACCATTCCCCAAATGATGGGCATCTCCTCAATATCCAATTCTTTGCCACTACAGAAAAGGAGCTGCAATAAATAGTTTTGTACTGTGGCAGGTGAACTTAGCCACAAATTCCCTTCTCCTAGGGAACCTCTCTCCTTTAGGAGCTGCTACCGTAAACAAAGGTCCTTTCCCTTTCTCTTTGATCTCTTTGAGATAGAAGAGGTATTGCTGGGTCAAAGGGTATGCAGAGTTTTTATAGCTTGTTGGACATGGTCCCAAATTGCTCTACAGAATGGTTAGATCAGTTCACAACTCCACCCACAGTGCATCAGTATCCCAATTTTCCCACATCTTTTCCAACATTCATCATTTTCCTTTTCTGTCATATTAGCCAAGCTGATAAGTGTGAGGTGGTACCTCAGAGTTGTTTTAATTTGCATTTCTCTAATCAATAGTGATTTAGAGCATTTTGTCACATGACTTGATAATTTTGATTTCTTGTTCTGAATACTGTCTGTTCATATCTTTTTTACCATTTTTCAATTGGGGAATGGCTAGTATTTTTATAATGTTTGCTCAGTTTGTGTTTGAGAAATGAGGCCCTTATCAGAGAAAGTTGCTGTCAAATCCCTTCCCCCCACCCCATTTCCTGCTTTCCTTCTGATATTGGCTGCATTTTCTTTTGTGCAGAAGCTTTTTAACATAATCAAAATTACCCATTTTACCTCCCATGATCTCCATCTCCTGTTTGATCATAAATTCTTCGCTTATCCATAGATCTGATAGGTACTTTTTTCTTTGCTATCCTAATTTGTTTATGATATCACCCTTTATGTCTAAATCATGTTATCTATTTTCACTTTATCTTAGTTTATACAGTGTGAGATGCTGGTATACGGATCTATACCCAGTTTTTACCAGACTACTTTCCAGTTTTCCCAACAGTTTCTGTTGAATAGTGAGGTCTTGCCCCAAATGACTGGATCTTTGGGTTTATCAAACACTGTACTACTGTTGTCATTTACCTCTGGATATTGGGTTCTTAATTAATTCCGCTAATCAACCACTCTATTTCTTAGCCAGTACTGAATTGTTTTGATGATTGCCACTCTGTAATGTAGTTTGAAATCTGGTGTGACTAGGCTGCCGTCACATTGCTTTTCATTCCCTTGATATTTTTTGACTTTTTGTTCTTCTAACTGAATTTTGTTATGAGCAATTGATATTTCTTTGTTTAGAACTGTCTTCATTGGTGTAAAACATTTTTGTGATTGTGTTTATAGATTTCCTGGGTCTATCTTGGCAAGTAGACCCCAAAGTATTTTATACTGTCTACAATTATTTTAAATGGAATTTCTTTCTCTCTCTTCTTGTTGGGCTTTGTTGGTAACATACAGAAATGCTGATGATTTATGTGGGTTTATTTTATATCCTGCACCTTTGCTAAAGTTAATTGTTTTGACTAGCTTTAGATTTGATTCTCTAGGGTTCTCTAAGTATACCATCATATCATCTGCCAACAGTGAAGTTTTGCTTCCTCGTTGCCTACTCCGATTTCTTCAATCTCTTTTCCTTGTCTTACTGCCATTTCTGGTACCTTATTGCACAATAATGGTAATAACAGATATCCTTGCTTCACTCTCGATCTTAATGAGAAGGCGTCTAGTTTATCCCTATTACAGATAAGCTTGTTTTTGGTTTTAGATATATAGATACTATTTATCATTTTTTTAAAAGTTCCATTTATTCCTATAATTTCTAATGTTTTTTTCTTTCACTAGGAATGGGTGTCATATTTTGTCAAAAGCTTTTTTGCATCTATGGAGATAATCATATGATTTTTGTGGGTTTTATTATTAATATGGTAATATATGCTGATAGTTTTTCTAATATTGAACCAGCCCTGCATTCCTAGTATAAATCCAACCTGATGATAATGTATAATGTTTGTGATATGTTGCTATAATCTCCTTGTTAATATTTTATTTAAAATTTTTGCATCAGTATTCATTAGGTAGGTATTGGTACCATATTTATGTTGTAAAAGGAATTTGGTAGGACTCCTTATTTGCCTGTTTTTCCAAATAGTTTAGATAATATTATAATTAATTGTTCTTTAAATGATTTGTAGATTTCACATATGAATTCAGCTGGTCCTGGGGAATTTTTGGGGGGGTTCATTGATGGCTTGTTCAATTTCTTTTTCTAAGGCAGAGTTAGTTAAGTATTCCATTTCCTCCTCTGTTAATCTGGGAAATTTATGTTTATTGGTTCAGGTTTTTTTTTAACTTTTAATTTTATTAATCCTTTGGTTTTCAGGATTCCTATTATGGTGTTTAATTGGACATTTTTAATATGTTATTTTTCTGTTGCTGCTTTTTAATTATATATCCAATTCATTGATCTGCTTTTTTCTCTTTTTTATTGTTATAAGCATTTAGAGATATAATCTTTTTCCTAAGTACAGCCTTGGCTACATCTCATAAATTTTGGTATCTTGTCTCATTGTTATTACTGTTCTTAATGAATTTATTGGTTCTATGGTTCTTTGACCCACTCAATTGTTATAATTGGATTATTGAGTTTCCAATTAATTTTGAATCTATGCTTCCAAGGTCCTTTATTACACACATATATATTCTTTCCTCTTTGAATGAGTTGAGAGTGAAATTCAAGCAATACCTGCCCCACTCCTATTTTGCCCCCAACTGTAAATACTCTTCCTTGCATACCTTTTTAAGGTGAAATAACTTTCCACATTCTAATTCTCACCCTCCTCCTAGTACATCCCTCTTTCTCACCCTTCCATTCTTTATTTGAAATCATCCCAACATATCTGATTTATACCAGTGCCCTCTGTCCATGGAGATTCCTTCTAACTTACCCTAGTAATGATAAAGTTCTTAGGAGTTACATGCATCATTTTTCCATACAGGAATATAAACAGTTTAAGATGAATAAGTCCTTTATGATTTCTCTTTCTTGTTTACCTTTTGATGCTTCTTTTGAGTCCTGTGTTTCAATGTCATATTTTCTATTCAGCTCTGGTCTTATCATCACGAATGCTTCAAAGTCTTTTATTTCATTAAATACACATTTTTCTCTTGGTGATAGGTATACTCAGTTTTGTTGGATAAGTTGTTTTTGGCTATAATCCTAGTTTCTAAGCCTTCTGATCCTTTGTCATGGTAGCTACCAAATCTTGTATGATTCTGAAGGTGGCTCTATGATATTTCAGTCATTTCTTTCTGACCACTTATAGTATTTTGTCCTTGACCTGGGAGTACTGGAATTTGACTATAATATTGCAGGGAGTTGTCATTTTGCTACCTCTTTCAGGAGGTGATCAGAGATTCTTTCAGTTGCCATTTGGCCCTCTGGTTCTAAAATATTTAGGCAGTTTTCTGGTATAATTTCTTGCAATATGATGTCTATGTTATTTTTTTTGTTCAAGGTTTCAAATAGTTCAATAATTATTAGAGTCCCTCTCCTCAATGTATTTTTGAGGTAATTTGTTTTTATGATGAGATATTTTACCGCTTCTTCTATTTTTTGTTCTTTTGACTTTGTTTCATTGCTCCTTGATGTCTCATGTCATTCTTAGCTTCCACTTGAACCAGTTCTAAATTGTAAGGAATTGTTTTCTTCAGTGAAGTTTAATATCTGTTTTTCCATTTGGCCAGTCCTGCTTTTTAAGGAGTTATTTTCTTCAGTATTTATTTTGAGCCTTGTTTACCAAGCTCTTAAGCCTCTTTTCATAATTTTCTTGTATTCCTCTCATTTCTTTCCCCAATCTTCCCTCTACTGCTCTTATTTGGTTTTTGAAACCTTATTTTGGCTCTTTTTTCATCTCTTTCTTTAGCTCTTCTAGGAATTCTTGTTGGGCTTGTGTCCAATCTACATTTTTCCTTTGAGGCTTTGCTTACCAATGTTTTCACATCATTATCTTCTTCTGAGTTTGTGTCCTGATCTTCCTTGTTACCACAGGAGCATTTTATGGTCAGGTTCTTTTTTGGTTGTTTGCTTATTTTTCTAGCCTACTTCTCGATTTTTAACTTTATGTTAAACTTGGATTCTGCTCACTTCTTGGAGGTGAATGGAGGTGTCACTGTCCCAATCTTAATGCTTTTTCATCCTGCTGTTTTCATAGCTAGTTCTAGGTGTTTGTAAGTTTTTGATGTTTAGAAAGTGGTGTGATCTGGTGAAAGGGGTGATCACTACCTCCTGGTCTGCATTCTGGTCCTTAATCAGGAATGGCCCCTGCTCCCTTGCAATGGCAAGTGTTAGTGCTCCTCTTTTCACCCTGGAACTGTTACTATGAACTCGGATTCCTGCTCTCTCTCTCTCTCTCTCTCTCTCTCTCTCTCTCTCTCTCTCTGCCCCAGAACTGTGACCAGGGCCTCTGCTCCCTTGTGATGGTAGAGGCTCCTCTCCACCTTGTAGCTGTGACCTCGAGCTTGGTCATGGTCAGTGGAGTTACCAAATAGTGCTCAGTCCTGTGCCCGTTGCCCACACAGAGGTCCCCTGCAATCTCTCTGACCAGTTGTCCAATCTTCTTACCGCCTACGGGCAGTGAGAGCTTCCAGAGCTGTTGCAGCTATTGCCATCACTGCAGCTGCCTCAGCCTCCAAGATCCAGAGCAGGTGCTGGCCACAACATTGCCCCTGAGCTAGGCAACACCCCAGGGTCACAAACCTCTCCTTCTAAATTCCCAAGTTATTTTAGGCTGGAAAAACTTTTGTTTGCTATGCCATTCCAGAATTTGATCATTTGATGTGTTATTTTCAAGTTGCTTGGAAGGAAATGTTGGTAAAGTTCAACTGGAATGCTCCTTCTACCCCATCATCTTGACTTTTTCTTTGGGCAAGGGCTTTTCTGCCAGAAACAAATTAAAACAGTTTCCCCTAAAAGTGAGGACAAGGGAATATGATGAGGAAGTGGTATCAACATCCATGGATACATATAAGTGACCTGGCATTCTTTGTCAACTGTGCTTGAGGAAGTCCATCGTGGGGAGGAGGTCTCATGTTAGCCATAATAGTAACTTAGCAGTGTTTGTTTCAAGAAATTGTTAGTATGATTGACCCTGAACGTTGGGTGCAGAAACTGGGAGTGCTGGGTTCCATTCTTGAGTTTGGCCCTCAGCTTTTTGTCAAAGCTTTCCTAGATATAAGGCTTCACCTCAGGGAAAATGGAAGCTCAAGGCAACTGGCTTGAGTCTCTCGGGAGTTCATAGACTGGAAGGTGAAACAGAACTTGCCCAGGATGCAATCCTAATGGTACTAGCAGTGTTGAGCAGCAGCAGATGTCCCTTTGTGACCACAGGCCATGCTACCTCTGAGGATGCGACTACTGGGCCACTTGACTTCAGAAAGAGGACCTAGAAAAACAGAAAAAAAAGCCACAAAGTTAAAATCTACAAACCAAGATAGCCATTCACTTCCATTTTCTAGGATTGAAACAGATCACTTCTGAGCATGTAGAAAGACAGTGACCACCAGGAACCAACGTGTGTATATTCACTAAGCCAAGTGGAGCTTAAGATGAATTACTCCAACCCTTTCATTTTTTGACTTTCTTTTTTATTATGAACTTAATGAACCAAACCATTGATATTTCAATAAAGGAAGAACAAAAGAGAAAACTGTATGTGAAGCCGTGAATGTTTCACATTTCTAAATATATCCCTCCCAGCCCAAAGTTTTTCCTTGTAACAAATATGAGAGAAGGAAATAAACAGTGTTGGAGAAGCCAGCACCATCTCAATCTGACTGCTGATGCAGTATTCCACACTCATGCATTCCCTTACAGGTAATTAAGATGAGGAAGACAGATTTTCTAAGTTTTTCTCTGTGCAACCCCTTTGTTTGCATGCCATGCTCACTTCCTTTCCTTGTTTTACCTCCAACAGGGTGACCTAGACTATCTACAGCTGTAGCATATCTTGATTCCAACCAGCCATTGAACAGGGGCTCTTGGGACAGCCTTGTGGAAAAACTGGAGAGATAGATGTGTGCTGGGGAGTTCAGTTATATGGCTTGGGAACTGCTTAAGTAACTGGTGTCGATCACTAGATTAACTGCTAGCTCTGAGCCTTGTGCCACAGGGCCATTTTCAGGCCATTTTAGGGGTTATAACTCCATCTGGGGAGATGTTAACAACCTCATGGAAACTCTTCTTTCCTCTGGAGAAAGATTCCACCATAGGGGCGGTTAATGTACTGTTCCTTAACGTAGGAGGCCCTTCTCGTTGGCCACTGCAGGATCCCTGTTGGGATCCCAGTGTTCAGGTCCATTACACTAGATAGGCACAATCCAAGGATGCCTTGATTGGTGGTATGGAAGCTTGTGCCACCAGGCCAGAAAACTGGGGTAACTTCCAAGAGATATTACAAGAAGAAAAAAAGACCCCCCCAACTGTTTTTATGATAGATTGTGCCTAAGTATTGAGTGCATATGCCCAAGATACACGTAGCATTAATACACACTTTATTAGTCAATCCCTGCCTGAAATAGGAACACATTTCCATAAGAGATGCTCTGAATGGAACTTTAAGAGCATTGTCCTGTATGTTTCTGAAGGGAAGGAGAAGGAAAATGGGAAAGTTGAAACCATCCTTGTTCCTGTGCAGGCCACTTCCAAGTCTTGTGAGCTGTGCAGAGCATGTGAAACACACAAATGGCTTTACTGCCCATGACTGTAGCAAGAAGGAAGTTCTGCTGCATGAAGGTGTGGGGGAGAGGGAGGGGCTGTGAATTCTAGAGAGGACTCTTTGGTTTTCCCTGGTCCCAGTTATTCTAGTCCATTCCTCTCCCCACAGTAGGGAGCCCCATGTGACTCCTTAAGTTGGTGATACAACCTATGCTTGCTTCCTGGATGATGGAGCCTCTAATTCAGCTTTAATAAGCCTGATTCTAGCTCCACCTCTCTTGGGTCCCTGAGTGTGGTCAGAGTTTCAAGAAAGCCTCCAAATGCACTGTTCCCATTGGTCTCCCTCCTGGTGAATCTGTTGTGGCATGATCTCTTAGGCAGACTTAGGACCATACTGCCTGACTGAAGATTCCTTCTCCTTATTATTCCCTGTTCTCATTCAAAATGCCCAAGGACCATCAGGGATGCTTTTAGCATCCCACCTGACATCCCTGACTGCCTCTGGGCCTCTTCATCTTCAGATGGGGCACTCCCCAAATCTGCTATCCCTGTTACCATCCAGGTTAGGGGAGACCCTCTGCCATCAGTTCCCAGGGAGAAAGAGTCATCACTGACTCTTTAAAAGACCACGGTATCTCCCTGCAACATGGCAGTCCTCCCTGTTAAGAAACCCAGACCAGGCCTCAATGGTATGCCTTTTCATCATTTGGTGCAGGATTTGCACTCTGTTAATGCTTACGTTGTACTTAGACATCCAGTGATACCTAATCCTACCACTATTACTTCCCCGATTTTCTGTGAGGCTACCTGCCTTATGGGAATAGGTCTTTGCTCAGCATTTTTTCCAATCCCCATTCACCTAGAATCCCAGTACCTGCTTGCTCTTACCTGGAAGAATTTACCGTGGACACAGGCTTGACTGCCTCCAGGATCCATAGAAACCCCACCTTATACTCTCAAATTTTATAGCAGGATGTAGCTTCTGTCATTTGAGAGTGCCACCTTGGGGCATCAGAGGGTGGGTCTGCTTCCAGCTGCTGAGGTTTGTCAGCATCCATCACCTGAGCTTTACCCAAGGGGCCAGAAAGTCTCCAAGTCAAGAGTCCAGGGATGACTTCTAGAGGTGCAACGTTCGGGTTTTCTTTTGGCCCGTAGAACTCACTCTATCTCTCTTCAAGGCCTTCAGACCCTTCCCCACCAAGCAGCAGCTGCGTGCCACCCTTTGAGTGGCCAGACAGCAGAGGCAGCAGATTTCTTCTTTTGATGAGATTTACCGAGCCCCTTGTCTCTCTGATTAAAGACTCTTTTCTGGAACCTTTGCAGCCTGACACTCAATATCTCTGCCCTTGTGGCCTTGGCATCTGCACGAGGACTCGATTATAGTAAGTCTTTTTCTCTTTTTATACACAAGCAAAGGGCACATGGCTTCTGGTGTTCTGACTCAAACATTTGAACCCACTCTGTGCCCAGTAGATTCTTATTCTGCCCAGACAGATTCTGTGACTGCTGGAGCACCACCTTGTGTGCAAGCTGTAGCTGCCATTGCCCTTTTGATAGATAAGGCCTGTGATTTGGTTTGGAGTTCCAAGTTCATAGTGCAGTGTCCCCATGAAGTACAGGCCCTCTTGCTTTGCCACTGAATTCAGGCCTTTTCAGATCAGAGAATTTTCAAATACAAAGTGTCCTCACTTGGCAAAGAAAAGTAGCACTGTCAAGTGCTGTGCCATTCCAAATCGTGCCATGGTGCTCCCTAATCTGCCAGTCTTGGGGGAGCCACTCCATGACTGTGTCTTAGTAGTGGACGTGGCTGGAAAACCCCATGAGGACCTCTCTGATCCCCCTTACACAATTCTGATTTTGCATGCTGATGCGCGTTGGCGCTGGCCACATAGGCACTCCTGAACTTTCTGACTGCGCCACTGTCTGAGCGCCTTCGCTTTCTCCCAGTCTCTGCATGTCATCTTGCCAAAGAAAAAAGCACCATCATTTATATTGATTGACAGAATGCCTTTGGCAGCTGGCACGCTGTTGGGATGCTTTGGTTACAGAGGGTTTTGCTGGTAAGGTCAGTACAAATGCAGATTTCATCAAACATCTTTTATGTGCTCTGACACTCCCTGCTGTCTTGGCTATTGTCTGTTGCTCTGTCCATACTGGCGGAACCAATCATCTTTCACAGGGAAATGACCATGCTGATGGCACAACAAAACTTGCAGTCCTGGAAGGTTCTGCATGTGAATTTAATTTCTTGCCTTCTTGTGATGACAATATTTCTTTCCCATGATGACTCTGAAACTGAGAAATGGATACAACATTTAAGGGTAGGCAGGTTTCTGGCGTCTGGGTGACTGTGGAAAGCAAGCCTCCACCTCCACCTCCCTCTACCCAGTTGCTATCACCAGGTGTGTCCATCTCTTGAGAAGGGAACAGAAATATTGAACAGTAGGCAGCCCATCTGCAGATAGACTGATTTCCTCCACACGGGCAGATGCAGACATGGTTATCCATAGCTAATGTACAACATACATAGTTTGTACATCTACCCATAGCCTCATTTGCCCCAGAGCCCTGCACCTGGGCAATCTGGGGAGCAAACAAGGCACTGGGATTACCACCTGCCTTCCCAAGGGGATGGGCTGGCTGGGCAGGATGGCTGGGGCTGCAGAAATCACTGTGGGCCAATGCAGAGTCTCCACTGTGGACACTGGGCTCCAGCTTGCCCCCCTTTCCCCCAGTAGACTACCCTAACTCTTGATATTGCTCCCCCTGACTGGGTAGGCCTCCCTAGGTTCTCCCTCTCCTTGCAGGTCCATCCTCAGAAGGCTAAGGCAGCCCTCTGAGGCCCACCCGGATCTCCTGCCTTCCTCTGCCATGGCATTTGTCTTTCCTGTTCCTTGGGGAACTTAGTCCCATACTTCTTTGCCCTCTGACTCCCCCATTTCACATGGGCCTGCAGTCCTGTACTCTCAGCTAGATTGTATGCCCTCAGAAAGGAGGGCCCATGTCTAATTTTCTGCCTGATGAGTATGGAAGTAGCAGTTGTTCAATGTTGCCTTACCAAAGGAGGATCCCTCTGGCTGGAACAACGTGGTGGCAGTGACTGTGACGATGACATTGACGATGACGACACTGATAACGCTAATGACGCTGTTGATGACGATGTTGACAATAACGATGATGATGATGACGTTGATGACGACCACCACCACAGGCCCAAGTTGCTATAGAAAGCACCTTCTGAGACCAGTGTTCTCATGCTGGTGTCCATTCTCTGGCTGCGGATCCTGGAACTCTGATGTTCGACAAACACCACCAAAGACCAAGGCAAGACGTAAATCCATACCAGTCAGTCAACAAGTATTATTGGGTACCTACCATGAGCTGGCACCATGCCAAGCACTAGGGAAACAAAGAAGGTCCAAAACCTAATCCCTGCCCCCTCCAGAAGCCCCCAGTCTAATGGGGCAGATAACATGCACAAAGTGATGGACGCAGAAAATATCTACAGTATAAAGATGATAGGTCATCTCAAAGGGAAGGTACTGGAAGCTAGGGGAATAAGAAAGGCCTCTTGCAGAATGTGGGATGTGAGCTAAGTCTTAAGGGAGCCAGAGAAGCTAGGTACTAGAGGTGAGAGAGGACAGCATTCTAGGCATGCGGCACACAGCTAGTGCAAAGGGCTGAAGGTGGAGTATCATGCTTGAGGAGCAGCCAGAAGGCCAGAAGTGCTACATGACAGAACATGGGAAGAGGAAGTAAAGCATGAGAAGGCTGGCAAAGTGGGAAGGGGCCAAATAGAGGGTCTTAAACTTGACCTTGGAGCCACTGGAGTTTATTGAGGTGGGGGAGGTGATGACTGTGGTCAGACTGATGCAGATCAGTTTGCCATCAGAGGGGCGGCAGCCAGACCCCTCCCAGGCTATTGCCATAATACACATGTGAGAGAAAGAGAACCCCCACCCAGGTGTGGGCACTGTCTGAGGAGACATGCTGGGAAGGTGGAAAGGACCAGCAGACTGGAGTATGGGGTCAGTATGAAGAGGAGACAAGGATGACCCTAAGATTGTGAGCCTGGGTGACTGGGACAATGGGGCTGCCCTCAACAGTAATAGAAAAGTGGGGGAAAGGGGAGAGTTGAGGGAGAAAGATAATGGGACCTGTTGACTTTGAGATGTCTCTGGATCATCCAGGTCAAGATATCCAAAAGGTGGCTGGGAATGTGAGACAGGGATAAGCTCAGGGGATGGGGGAGGGCCAGAGAGGGAGATCTGGGAATCATCTGTGTAGAGAGGGAGAAGAGATAGAGGCTTAGGACAGGGTCCTGCGGGACCCTCCCCTCCATTACTGGGCATGACCCTGATGAAAATCTGGCAAATGAGATGGAGAAGGAGCTGCCCGAGGGGTAGGAGGAGAACCAAGGCAAAGAGCACATTTCTCTAGTGCTGGCGGGGCTTTCCTCCTGACTGCCCTGCTCTAGCAGTTGGGCAAGTAGTACTATCCCCATAGGACTGAGGAGGAAACCGAGGCTTGGCAGTGAGGAAGTAAGGAGGGCCTCATTTGTATTTCTGAAGTGCTGGACTAATGTGCAAAGCTAATGAAAAAATAGAGAAGAGGGAACTTCTTGTCACAGGTCCCCCCACTTTGGAAGTGTCAGAAATAAAAAGGAAAACCAGGGCTTGTGGCCCTCCAGGCTACTCCCACCCCTCTTCTCATTTGCCTCAGAGGCTGCAGCTGGAACCCAGTGAGGACAGGCTGGCCAAGTAACACGTTTGGAAGGTGCACAGGGCAGAAGCCCACTGGGGAGGCAGACAGCCCTGGGAGTGGGGGGAGGGGACTGAGGGAGCTTCCAGGCTCTTAGCTCTGAAAGAGGGGAGCTGGGAGGTGCTCTTGTCCTGATTTATAAGAGGGGTCATGGCTTCTTCTTGGCTTTATCTAGACATTGCATACCTCTGTCTTTTTTTTAACTCATCATCTAGGTCTGCCAGAGAAGAGATTCCCCTCAGCCCAGGCCCAGGACACAGAAAGAGTCAGTGGAGGTCAGGGGAGGAGATGACCTGTATGCCAGGAGGGACATCATGAAGAAAAAAGAGTCTTCATCCACAGAATTCCACAGGAATGGATCCACTGCCCCACCTCAGGTGTGTGAATTCCTGTGGCGCTAGAAAGTGGGAGCAGGAGTGATGAGGAGGAATGGAGCACAAAGGATCAGTGGATAGGTGCCTGGCTAGATGGGCAGTTGGGAGGTTCGGCTTTGGAGGACCTTGTCAGAAGCCATTGAGCAGGCTGGTCCAGACCACCAATTCCAGCCTGGCCCTCTCCAGGTGAACACATGGCATGCATGGCCATGCCAGAGGGGGCAGAGGCCATAATCTAGACATGGACGTCCACCTACCTCTGTCTCTGGGAAGGGCACAAGGGCAACTGGGAATTTTTTCTAAGGGGCAGAACAGCTGTTGGGCAGAGGCAGGAGGGACAAGGGCTGATGGCCCAGGGCAGTGCTGTAGGAAGGGCAAGGCAAAGGAATAGAGAGCCCACTTAGCAGGAGCAGGGGGAAAGTTGGAGGCAGGAGACCAGATGGCTGGGAGCCCATGAGGAAAAAGCCAGCTGAGTCCAGGGGAAGAATGAGGCATCGGGTGACAAAATCTCTCCTGGCATTAACGCCTCATCCTAGCGATAATTCTACGCGCCTCAGATTGAATAATTGTTAGCATTGGTAGGGATGATAGTGACAACAATGCCTTGATATAGACATACATATATACGTATGTGTGTGTTTGTTGTTCAAGCATTTTTCAGTCACGTCTGACTCTTGGTGACCCCATTTGGGGTTTTCTTGGCAGAGATACTAGAGTGGCTTGCCATTTCCTTCTCCAGCTCATTTCACAGATGAGGAAACTGAGGCAAACAAGGTGAAGTGACTTACCCAGGGTTACACAACTAGTAACTGTCTGGGGCTGGATTTGAACAGAGCACGAGGCATCACAAAGGAAGAGGTATTGGGCACAGAGAGAACAAGGAAAATCGAGACAGAAGCAGGCCATTGGATTTGGAGAAAAGGGGGTGTGTTGTGGGGATTCTTAACGTAGTTCAGTTTGGACTAGAAAGCCTTTAAGATCTATTCCAACTCTGATTCTGGGAGGTTATTTGTGTGAGCTGTTTCCAAGTGTTTAAGGAGGTAAGTGGTGGTAAAAGAGTGGAGGCACCTGGTGCCCCATCTGCCAGTGAAGGAGCAATGGAGTGGCAGGAACAAGGGAAGGTGTTTCCTTGTTGGTTTGGGTTTCTTGGACTGGAGAGGCTAGAGTGTCTTTGTAGGCTAAGGTGAAGAACCAAGATTGAGGAAATGGGGAATGCCTGAGAAGGAGGTGACTTTCATGTCATTTTGATCTTTATTTAGATACAACCAAATATACAACAGGAATCAAATAACCCTACCTGCTGTAGACTGAAGATATCAGGGTTGCATATTTGATGATTTGTCGAATGTTGGTAAAATATGCTGTGATAAAATACAAGCATTTGTCCAAGTGTTACTGACTTCATAGAAGCTTTTCTTTATCGATTTTCTTTCTTTTAAAGGATTATATCATTGATTTCTGTTTCATATTCCTATCAATATGCCAATAGCTGCTCTATCCTGCCCCCCTCCCCACCAAGGAAGATGACGGCAAAACAATGCTGCCGACACTGCCATTCCATACCTGAAGTCTCCATTTCTGATCTGAGTTGTCCTGGGTTCCATATCCAGGCGTTGGATTTCCTCCATGCGCTAATGTCCTCTAGTGCTGGCTTTTGTTTTCCAATGATTATAATCATCATACGTCATGTTCTCCGGCTTCTGCTTTCTTCGCTTAATCTCAGTTCAGACAAGTCTTGCCATGTTTGGCAATGTCCAAGTCATCCTCAGCATTTCTTATTTCTGTTGCAGTCATCACCCAGGTCTGCAAGCTAGGAGTAAGCCTGGCCCCTTCCTTCACGCTCACTCACTCCTCATATTCAATCAGTTTAAATCTCATCAATGTCCCCGTCCCCCTACCCTCTCTGCCCCAACCCTTTCCTCCATTCACACCACAACCACACTCGTTCAGACTCCCAACTATACCATGCTGCCCCCCACCCAAATGCTGAAGGGATCAGTCAGCCATGAGGCAGGGGTCTGGATGCTTAAGCATAGGGCAACCATGGTCTTCCCCTGCTCAAGAAACCTTGGTGGTTTCCATTGCCTCTAGGATTCATTGCAGACTCCCCATTCTGGCTCCAGCCCAACTTCCCAGACTGACTGCATACTCTTCCTCTCCCAGGCATCTCCATTCCAGCCAAACTGAGGTGCTATTTCCTGTCCTCCCCGCTTCATTCCTCTGTATAAAGAAGTCATCCCCTATGCCTGGAATGCCCTTCCTCCTCACCTCTGCCTCTTGGGACCTTTCCTTCCCTTTAAGGCTCAAATGCTTTCTCCTTCAAGAGGCCCTTCCCTCTCCTGGTTTCCCCAGTGCTTGGACTGATTTTGTGTCTAGCTTGTAATGGCATATATGTGTACATGTTATATGGAACTCCTCGATAGAACCCAAATAAGGACTGTCTCCTCTATTTTTATGTCCCAAGCACCGAGCACAAAGCCTTCCACATACATCCACTGGATTGCATTGCTTGGAATTTCTCGTATTCTGTGCCATAATTAATACTCTCATGTTTATATGCCACAATTTGTACAGCGATTTATTCCCCTACTAATGGGCACCCACTACATTTCTAGTTTTTTCGCCTACAAGAAATGCTGCTATGACTATTTTGGTACATACAGAGCTTTTCTTTTTGTCTTTGTCCTTCTTGGGGCATATATGGCCAGTGTACACATTGGCCACAGTATTCAACGCCTCTTCCCTTGTGATGCCCCACACTCTGTGTCCCTTCTCCCTATCTTATGCTGGCTTCTTGATCTCCTTCCATTATATAAATATAGATATTCCCCAAGGTTCTGGCCTGGACCTTCCTCTTCTGTCTTCCTGCATCTCTCCCCAGGCAGGGGGGCCAACTAATCTGCTAATAATTTTTTCTGTGTATCCATCTGTGCCCTCTCACCCCAGCTCCAGACCAGGACTTCTTACTGCCTCTTGGATGTCCTGCCAGCACTACAAACTCAACATCTCTAATAATCAGCCTCCTCCCCCCTCCCCCCAAACCCTGTGCTTTCCCATAAGACCTTGATTTCTGTTCATGGCATCACCACCATCTTCACAGTCACCCGTTTCCAACCTCAGAACCATCTTGGACTCTTCCCCATTCCTGATAAGCCCCTCCCCCTCTCTGATGAGCATCCAGCCCTCAAACTTCGAAAGATCTTTCCCATCCTTTCCCTCCAGTGCCAATGCCACCATCCTCCTTCAGTTCCTCATCTCTTTTGGTGGAGGCTACGGCAATAGTCTCCTAACTGGTTATCTTCCTTTGAGTCTCTCCCCATCCCATCCATCTTCCCCACTGCTTCCTTTAAAAAAATCTATTTTCTTTCTCTCCCACTTCACCCTTCCCCACTCTGGGGAAAAAAAGCAAAATTCTTGCAACAAATATTTATAATCAAGCAAAACAAAATTCTACACTAGTCATATCCAAAACATGTTATCTCAATATGCACCCTGAGGCATCACTTCTCTATCAGAAGGTGGGTAGAATATTTCATCGTAGACCCCCTGGTATCATCATTCACTGTGATGAACATATGTCTTAAGTCTCTCAAATTAGTGCATCTTTATAAAGTTGTTACTGCTGTATAAATGGTTCTGCTGGTTTTGCTCATTTCACTCTGCATCAGTTCTTACACATCCTCCCGGGTTTCTCTGAATCTATCCTCTTTGTCATTTCTTATTACACAGCAATACTCTATTATATTCATATAGGGCAGATGAGTGGTGCAGTGGATAGAGCACCAGGCCTGGAGTCAAGAAGACCAGAGGTCAAATACAGCCTCAGACACTCACTACCTGTGTGACCCTGGGCAAGTCACTTAACCCTTTCACCTCCATTTACTCACATATAAAATGAGCTGAAGACGACAATGGTAAACCACTCCAGGATCTTTGCTAAGAAAACCCCAGATGGAGTCACAGAGTTGAACATGACGAAAAAATGACTAACCACCACTTTCATATAGTGTAATTTGTTTAACCATTCTCCAAATCATTGATACTCCCTTAATTTCCAGTTTGTTCTGCCACCGCAAAGAGAGCTGTTATAAACGCTTTTTTGGAAAGGTTTAAATCATTCTATTTGATCTTGGGTTTTTTTATTATTAATTAATTTTTAGTTTTCATCATTCACTTCCACAAGATTTTGAGTTCCAAATTTTCTCCCCATCTCTACCCTCCTCCACCACAAGACTGCGTGCATTTTGATTACCTTTTCACCTAATCTACCTTCATTTTATCACCCACCACCCACCCCCTGTCTTTTCTTATCCTCTTCCCTTCTATTTTCCTATAGGGCATGATAGATTTCTATACCCCATTGCCTGTGTTATCTTATTTCCCAGTTGCATGTAAAAACCCCATCAACCCTCATTGAGAAGGCAAGCAATACAATATGAGTTATACATGTGTAATCATGCAAAACACTTCCATAACAGTCATGTTGTGAAAGACTAACTATATTTCCCCCCACCCTATCCTGTTCCCCCCCATTTATTCTATTTTCTTCTTTCTATCCCTCCTATAAATGCTTTTTGTACATAGGGTTTTTTTTACCTTCCTTGCCACCTTTTTTGGTATCAGTGTTCAGTAGAGACTGATCTATAGTTTTCTTTCTGTATTTACTTTTCTTGGTTTAGGTTAACAAGCCCACATTTACATCATAAAAGTAATTTGGTTGGACCCTTCTTATTTTTTTAAAAAATACCATATATAATACTGGAATTAATTACTCATTGAATATTTGATAGAATTCGCTTATAAAACCATCTCATCCTAAGGGTTCCCCCCCACACACACACTTTGGGCAGTCTTTTATGGCTCATTTAGCTTCTATTTATGAATTGTGTTATTTCAGACCTTTATTTCTTGTTCTGTTAATCTGAATATTTCATATTTTTGTAAATATCAATTTCATTTAAAGTTTTCAGTTATACTAACACATAATTGGGCAAAATTGCTTTCTAAGAATTTCCTTTATTTCACCTTCATTTCTGTGACTTTTCCTTTTCCTTTTCGGTATTAGTAAGTTGGTTTTCCTCTCTTTTTAAAAATAAAATGAGCTAATGGTTTATCTACTACGTTTTTTTGTTTTAACAAATCATCTTCCAGTTTTCCTTATTAATTCACTGAACCTCTTCCTAATCATACCAGTTGTTTAGTTACAAACATTATGAAATGATTTGTGTGGGGGGCTGTTATTGCTGTAATGACATTGCTGACCTTTGACTGTACAGGGTGTCCCAAAGGTGTTAGTGCAGCTTTCATTTATTAAAGCTTAAAACTGCAGTAAGATTTTCAGGACCACCTGTACATGGCATACAGAAATCCTACTGTTCCTAGATGTCTGCTCTCTAATAATACATTCTTGAAATGTTTTCAGGAATTGAAATGGAGCTCACAGGCTTATGGGCTGCAGACTCCATGAGGAAGCATGGAAAAATCAGGCCAATATCTGAGCAACCAGAGTACTGCAGTACCCTTTGTTTTCCAGGAATGATCACTGATACTTTCAGAACTACACCCAAAGATGTCATTAATTTGACCCAAGTCACTTGGACTTATCAAGGATTCTTTGTGATTGCTTTTATGGCCTTTTTTAGGTATCAGATCTGTAGTATTCATTTCAAGGCTGCCCTTTCCAATCCAAAGTTCATTCTTTTTTGCAGAGAAAAGAGAAGCAAAATATGAATTGCATAGTTCTATATTATCCATTATCATCCCATCTCCCCCAAGCACTGGCCATATACACCCTTTCCTCAATCCTCTTCTTTTCCCAAGTACAGCTGTCCCAAATCCCTGGTTATTATCCTCCCCTCTCCTTGCCATGAGGGGTTTAGAGAACACCAGATGGTAATCTTAAAATCCTTCCTTCAATTACCTCTCTTTGCTTCCATGTCTTCAAAAAATAATTTCAAATGAACAACCAACAAATATTAAATAAGGGTAACCGATGCTTTTGTTCATACATCACAATCATGTTTAGCTATAGCCCCTCCCCACTTGAATAACCCTTTGGAATAAAAGAAAACAATTCAACAAAACCAACTCACTCAGTGGCTGTGGCCGACAGTCCGTGCCCGTAACCTAGTTCTCTATGGCAAGGAAGGTACCTTTCATAATCAGTACAGCAGGGCCAAGCTGAGGCATTACAATTGCTCAGTGTCTGGCTTCATTTAAATATTTTTACATTATGGTAGTCTTTGGATAAGATGTATATTAAGTGGTAGAGTGTGTGATAGAATGCTGGACCTGGAGTCAGGAAGACCTGAGTTCAAATGTGGACTCAGATACTTATTAGCTTTGTGACCAGGGGCAGACCTTGGTCTGACTCAGTTTCCTTATGTATAAAATAGATAATATTAAATATAAATACAATATAAATATATTTAAATATAAAATAGCTAATATTAACAGCACCTACCTGAAGTGACACTGTAAAGATAAAATGAGATCATATGTACAAAGAATTCTGTAAACTTTCAAACACTGTCTAAATTATAGTGATTATTTTCATCATTATGATTGTTCCCATGGGTCATGTTTCTGAATTTTACATATTTGTCATTTTTATAGTAAATAATATTCTACTACATTCATATATCACATCATCTTTATCAACTTCCTTAGAGATGAGTACCAGTTTCATTTTAAGAAGTTTCTCCTAGAAAAAAAGACTAGGAATATTTTGGTATATTTGGAAACTTTCTACTCCCATTTTTATAAGGCCTTTTCTATTAATGTCATATATCCATTTCAGGCTTATGATGGCATACATGGTATAAAATGCTGGTCCAAAGCAACTCTTGGAAAAGGACTATGTACTGTATCTTGGCTTCATAACACACTGGACAACTTTGAGTCTTGTTTGTCTAGTCTGTTATACGTGTCTTTTTCTTGAGCTGTATCGAATAGCCTGGATATGACAAAGTGCTTTGTAAATATCATTTGAGATCTGGGAACGCTAGGCTTCTGTCATTATTAGATTTTTTTCATTGTTTCCCTTGAAATAAATGAACTTTCATTATGATTTATCTGGTCCTACAAAGTAACCCCTTGGCAGTATATTGCTAAAAAAACAAACAAACAAACAACAAAAAACCCTCTATTTATAAATTACTTCAAATAGTAGCATAATTTTTTAACATATTGGCATGCTCCAACCATGAGTAATGAATACCTCTCCAATTTACTTATAGGACACTGTCAAAAGTGCTTTATGGCAGTATTTCGATCACTCTGAAATGGCTCTTCAATCCCAAACATTTCTTCATGTATCATAGAGATTTCGTAGAATTTCTCTGTCCATCTCTTCCTCCTGGATTGTAAGTGATGCACACAAGGGGTGATGACTTTTGGATTTGCATTTTATATCTCACTATGTCATTTTGATGCCATTATTTTGATGAAGTTTATTCTGGAAACCCCAGAGTTCTTGAAGTAAAACATCATATTGTCTGCCAATAGAAGCAGTCTTATTCCTCCTTTGGTGGATGCCTCATCCCAGAGCTACTTTTCATTTTCAATGCTCTAGAAGCATTTCTATGAATGTGTCAAATAATAATGGACACAGCTAATCTCGTATTGTCATGCTGGGAAAGCCTCTGGTGTTACTCCTTCACAAATAAAACTAGCTCTTGATTTCACAGACTTTTGCTGACATTAAAGAAACATAATTTATGTTATCACTGAAAATCAGAAACAAAAGCGTATTTTCCCAAAGACTTTGTTGCCTCTGAATTGAAATGATCATGTGATTTTATTTATTGGTATTATGTGTTATAAATATGCATGTATAGTTTTCCAAATACAGGGCATTTTTGAGCCAACATTCTATTTCTAGTGTAAATCCAACCTGATCATAGTGAATCATTTTGAATATATTATGACTCCTTGGCTGGTATTTTTGTATCAATATGCCTTAGTGATATTGGTATGTAGATTTCTTTATTGGTTTTATCTATCTCTGATTTGGTTTCATTATCAAGATCCTATTTCTCACATAAAAGGGTTTCTGGAAACATAACATCTTGCTCTATTTTTTGTGAATAGCTTATGTAGCAGAGTGATTAACTGTTCTTTAAATGTTTATATAATTCATAATTAAACCAAGGGTTTTTCTTTGGATTTCCTTTAGGACTTACTTAAATTCTCAGTCTGAGATAAGATTGTTTATATTTGTTATTTCTTATATTTCAATAAATATTCATTCATTTCATTTTATTTTCAGTTTTGTTAGCATAAAAGTAAGAGTTTCTAAATAATTTTATTTCATCTCCATTTATTGAGAATTTCACCTCACTTCCAATATTGGTTCTCACGTTCTCATTCTCTCTGTCTCTCTCCCTCTTTTTCTTTCCTTTTCTCTCTGTCTCTCTTCCCCTTGCACAATTTCTCTTTCTCTCTCATCTCTCTCTTTCTCAATCTTTTGTTCTCACTCTTTTTCTCTCTCAATCTCTCTTTCTCTCTGCCTTGCTTTCACTCCTTTCTTCTCTTTTTCTATTTCCCTATTTTTATCTCTTTCTTTCTCTATTTCTCCCTATCTGTTCTCTCTCCCTATCTTTCTATCTCTTTCTCTCTTTTTCTCCCTCTATCCTCTTAACTCAGTCCTCTTCTTCACTCTCCTTTTTCTTTATCTCTTCTCTTTCTGTCTCTTCCTTTCTGTCTCTCCCACTATCTTTCTCTTTCCCTTTGTCTATTTCTCTCCTCTTTCAACTCACACTCTATTTTTCTCTCTCCTCCTTTCTCTCTCCTCCCTCTCTGCTTTTCTCAGTTTCTCTTGCTCAGTCTTTCTCTTTCTCTCTCTCACTTTTTTACTCTTGCTCCCATTCTCTTTCTCTGTCTCTTTTCTCTCATCCTTTTTCGCTCTGTCTCACTCTCATCTTCTTTCTTTCACCCTGTTTCACTCTCTCATTCTCTCTCTCCCATTCTTTCTCTGTTACTTTCTTGCTTTCTTTCTATCTCTTATTCTTTCCCCCTCTTTCTTTCACTGTTTCTCACTCTAATTTTTTATCTCACTCTCCCACTCCTTCTCTCTCTCCCTTTCTTTTCAATCTCTCATTCTCTCTCAATTTCTCACTTGCTTTTCTTGATTTTTTTTCTCTTTCATTCTGTTTCTTTTTCCTCTCTTTCCCTCTTTTTCTCCTCTTCATCCATTTCACTTAGATGGTTAAAGAAATATTGTTGGGATAATTGGGTAAAAATAGCTTCTAATAATTGTTTTAATTTCATTTTCATTGGTGGTGAATTCACCCTTTAATTTTTGATACTGATAATTTGGTTTTCTTTTTCTTTTTTTTAGTTTCAAATTAGCCAATGGTTTATCTGTTTTATTGGTTTTTTTCCCATTAGGCCAACTCTTAGTTTTATTTATTAGTCCAATGGTTTTCTTATTTTCAATTTTATTAGTTTCTCCTTTGATTTTTCAGCATTTCCAAATTGGGGGGGGGGGTTAATTTGTTCTTTTCTAGTTTTTTTAGTTGCATGCCCAATTCATTGATCTGCTCTTTCGCTATTTTATTGATGTGTTTAGAGACATAAGATTTCCTCTTAGTACTGTTTTGGTTGCATCTCATAAATTTTGATATGTTGTCTCGTTGTCATTCTCTAATGAAATTGTTGATGGTTTCTATGATTTGTTCTTTGATCCACTCATTCTTTAGGACTGGATTATTTAGTTTCCAATTTCTCACTGTTTTCTCTCTCTCTCTCTCTCTCTCTCTCTCTCTCTCTCTCTCTCTCTCTCTCTCTCTCTCTCTCTCTCTCTCTCTCTCCTATTCTTTTTGTATCTCATTCTTTTTTGATTGGCATCTCTCTCCTTCTATGTGTAGGTATGTATCTCCCTGCCCCATCTTCTCTCTGCCATTCTCTCTTTTATTAGTTTTTCTTGCTGTATCTCCCACTTTTTTTACTCTTTCTCCATCATGCTCTCTCATTCTCTCCATTTTCTCTTTCACTGTTTCTTTCTCTCTTTTTCTCCCACTCTGCCTCTCTTTGTCTTTCTCCCTTTCTCTCCCTCAACTTTCTTTCTCTCTCTCATCCTCTCTCTCATTCTCTCTCTACCCCCCATAATTTCTCTACTGACTTTCTCTTTCTTTCTCTATCTTCCAAGCTTTCTCTCCCTTTCTTTCATTCTTCTCACTTTATCCTATTCTCCCCCTCTCCCTCCCACCTCTGCCTTTCTCTCTTTCTCTGTCTCCCAGTCTTTCTTAGTCTTCTCTCCCATTGTCTTTTGCTCTTGCTTTCTCTTTCTCTCCCTCATTCTCTAACTCTGTCTCTCTGTGTCTTGCTCAGATTCTTTCTTTCTTGCTGTGTGTCCCTCTTCCTCTCCCTTTCTCTTGATACCTCTTTTTCTCTGTCTCATTCTATTCCTTTCTCTTTAACTCCCACTCTTTCTCACTCATTCTCTTTCCCTCTCTATTTCTCTTGATCTCTCCCACTGTTTCTGTTTCTTTCTCTGTTTCCTTCTCCTTTTTCTCTCTCCCTCACTTTTTTCTCCTTTTGTCTACATTTCTCTCCCTCTCTTTCCTTCTCTCCATTTCTCTTTCTCTGACCCTGTCTCTCTTTCTCCCTTTATCACTCTCCTTCTATCTCTATTTCTTTCCCTTTCTCTATCTGCCTCTTTCTTTCTTCCTCCTTTCTCTTGCTTTGTGTCTCTCTATCCCTCTCTTTCTTCCCCAGTCACTTACTCTTTCCATTTTTCTTTTTCTGTCTTTGTCTCATTCTGTCATTCCCTTTCTCACTTTTTCTCTCTCACTCTCTCTCTCTTTCTCACTCTCATTCTCTTTCACCCTTTCTCTCTTTTCTCCTTTTTCTCTCTGCTTTCACTGTCTCACTGTTTCATTCTTTTCCTCTATCCCACTCTCTAATATTCTCCTACTCTTTTTCTATCTCCCTCTTTCTTTTTCATATTCTTACTTGATTGCTCACTCTTTTTCTTCCTCTTTCACTCCCTCTGTTCCTCTTTCTTTCTCTCTCCCCCTCTTTCACTCTCTCCCATTCTCTTTGTCTCTTTCTCACACTCATACTCTTACTCTTTCCCTCTTTTTCTATCTTACTCTCATGCTCCTCAGTTTTCTTTCTCATTCTCTCTCCTTCTTGCTCTTTTTCTCTTTTACCTTTTCTCTATTTCTTTTTCTCCCTCTCTCTCTATTTTTCTTTCTCTTGCTCTGTCTTTTTCTGTCTCTCTCTCTTTCCACTTCACTATTTTCTGTCTCCCACTTTTTTCTCTTGCTCTCTCCCTTTGTCTTTATTTCTCTCCACCATCTAACTCTCTATTTCCTCTCTTTCTCTCTCTCCCCATTCTCCCTCAGTTTCTCTCTGTATCTTTCTCTTTTCTTGGTCTTCCACCCTTTCTTTCTCTCTCCCATTCTGTCTCTTCCCCTCTACTTTTCTCTCTTTTTCCGTTTCTCTCACTCTCTCTCTTTCTCCCACTCAGGCTTACTCACTTTCCCCCAGTGTCTTACTTTCTGTCTCTCCTTTTCTTTTTCTCTCTTCCTCTCTTTCTCACTTATTCTCTTTCTCTTTCCCATTCTTCTCTTTCTTACTCTCTTTTCACTCTCTCTCATTCTTCTCTTTTTCTCCCCCACTTTCTTTCTCTGTCTTCTTCTCTCTGTCTTTTTTTATCTTTTGGAGTTGCCAATGACATTTTTTAAAGTTAAGCTTCAGGACTTCGAACTGAATTCCCATCTGATATCACTCTCATTCTCTTTCTTTTTCTCCCCCTCTCTATTGCTTTTCCTCTCTCTCCCTCTCTTGTTATCCCTCTTTCTCTCTGTCTTTGTCTATCCCCACATTTTCTTTCTCCTTCTTTCTCTTGCCTTTTCTGCCTTGTCTGAACATTCTTTTATTTTTTCTTCTTGCTCTTTCTTTTTCTCTCTATCCTCAACTCTTTCATGCTCTCACTCCATTTCTGTCTCTGTTTTGGTCTGTCTCTCATTCTTTTCTCTCTCCCTGTTCCTTCCTCTCTCTCCCTTTATTACCATTTTCTCTCATTGCCTTGCTCTCTTTTCTGTTTTGCTTTCTCTCTGTCTCCCTCTCTCACTTTCTTTCAATATCTTTCTCCATTCTCTCTCCCACTGTCTCTTTCTCACTCTGATTTTCTTTCTCCTCTCACCCCCATCCTCTTTCCCTCTCACTCTTTCTCTCTCATATCTCTCATTCTTTCTCTCCCACTCTCTCATTCTCATTCCCTTTCTCTCTTCCCCTATTTCTCTTTCTTTTGCTCACTTTCTTTTTCACTTTCTTTCTCTTCCTCTATGTTGCTCTTGTTCTCCTCATCTTGCTTTCTTCTCTGTCTCCTACTCTTTTTTCTCTCCCATTTTTTCCCTGTTCCTCTCTCTTTTTCTCACTCTTTCTGTTTCTCTCCCTCTCCTCATTCTCTCTCTCCCACTCTCACTCACGTTCTCTATCCCTTTCTTCTTTGCTCTCTCACACTCTCCCTCTTTTTTGCTCTGTCTCACTCATTCTCTTTCTCATTTTTCACTTATTGCTATCTCTCTCATTTTGTTTCTCTTTGTCTCCCATTCTTTTTTCATTATTTCACCCTTTCTCTATATTTTTGTCTCATCCTTTTTTTTACGTGTCCCCCTCTTCCTTTCTCTTGCTGTTTTTCACTCTCTTCCACTCCTCTCTTTTGATCTCTCTTCCTCTCCTCCAACTCTTTCTTTCTCTCACTCTCATTCTTTCTCCATGTCTTTCATTCTCTCTGATGCTTTCTGTGTCTTTCTTTTTCTCTTTCTGTCTCTCATTCTCTCTTCTATTCTCTCACTTTTCCATCCATTCTCTCCCACTTTTTCTTTTTGCATTCTTTGTGTCTCTCTTCCTCTTTTTCCCTCTCATGGTCTTTCTGACTGTCTCCCTTTTTCTATCTCTGTTTCTCTTGCTCTGTCTCACTCTTTCATTCTCTTTCTCCTCCTCTCTCTCCCCTGCTCTCTCTTTTCCTCTCTCCTTCTCACTCTCATTCTCTTACCTACTCTTTTTCTTCTGTCTCTTTCTCCCTATCTCCCTCTCTTTTTCTATTTCTTCTTCCATCTCCACCACTCTCTCTCCCTCTATTTCGCTCAGCATTTCAGTGTCTCTCTATGTCCCATTCTTTTTCCTCTCATCCTCTCTCTCTGTCCTTCTATTTCTCACTGTTTCTTTCTCTCATTTTTTCTCTTTCCCTTTACCTACATTTCTCTCTTTCTTTGTTTCCCTCCCACTTCCTCTATCTTACTCTCTTTGTCACTCTCATTCTCTTTTTTCTTCCTCTATTTCTCACTCTGTTTCTTTCTCATTCTTCCCATTTATCTCTATTTCTTTCCCTCTCTCTCACTCATTCTCCCTCACTCTTTCTCTTTCTTTTTTTCTCTCCCTTTGTGTACTTTCATCCTCTTTATCTCTCCCTCTTTCTTCCCATGCTGTACTTAACACACTCTCATTCTTTTTCTGTCTCATTCTCGCCTTCGTTCTCTCCTACTTTGTTTCTTACTCTTTGACTCTCTGTCCCTTTGTCTCTCTCCCACTGTTTTGGTCTCTCTCTCTCTCTCTCTCTCTCTCTCTCTCTCTCTCTCTCTCTCTCTCTCTCTCTCTCTCTCTCTCTTCCTCCCTCCCTCCTTCCATTTCTGTCTCTTCTTCTTTGTCCCATCCTCCTTGTCTTTCCCTCTCTGCTCCATCATTCTCTCTGTTTCTGTTTCTCCACCTCCCTTCTCGTCTGTTCCTTACTCCATTTCCTTTTCCCTCTCTCTCTCTGACTCCCTACCCCTTAATGTCTTTCTCTCCTTCACTCTCCCTTTCCTCCTCTCTCTTCTCTGTTCCATCATTCTCTGTTTCTATTTCTCCTCCTCCCTACCCTGTCTCTTAACTCCATTTCCTTCTCCCTCTCTCTATACCCTGCCTGACTCTCCTCTTTTGTCTCTGTCTCTCTCTGCCCCTTTGTCTTGCTTTCTTGGTCTCTGTCCTACTTCCTCTCTCTATCTTTTCTCTTCCTGTCTTGTCTGTTTCTCCTCCTTTCTCTTTCCTCCTTTGCTTTTACTTCACTTTTTCTCTGTTCCTTTTTTTCTCTCTCTATTTCTTTCTCTCACTCTCTCTCTCTCTCTCTGACTATACCCCTTAATGTCTCTCTCTCCTTCACTCTCCCTCATCTCAATCTGTCTCTCTTTCTTTCTCTCTCCTTCTCCTTCTTTTGTCACTTTCTTCCTGGACCTTCCTCTCTGTTTTAACCTCTCTGCTCCATCATTCTTTCTGTTTCTGCTTCTCCTCCCCACTCTGGTTCTCTTGACTCCATTTCCTTTTCCTTCTCCTCTCTCTATCCCCCTGCTTCACCTTCCTCTCTTGTCTCTCTCTATCCCTTTTATTTCCCTCTCTACTTCTTTGTCTCTCTATCCCCCTGCCTTACACTCCTTTCATCTATATCTCTCCCTGCCCCTCCATCTCTCTTTTTCTTCATTTCTCTCTTTCCCTATCTCCCTCTCTACTTTGTCGCTCTCCTTTTCACTCTCCCTCTTTCTTTCTCTGTCTCTATCTCTTCCTCTGTTTCTACTTCTCCACCTCACTACTCTGTCTCTCTTAACTCCATTTACTTCTCCCTCACTCCTTCTTCTCCCTCTCCCTCTTTGTCTGTCTCTATCTGACTCTCTAACACTCACTTTCTCTCTCCTCGTCTCTCTCTCTCTCTTTCCCTCTCTTTTTCTCTTGTCCTTCCCCTTTCCTCATCTTCTCCTTCCTCTCTCTCTCTCTCTCTGTCTGTCTCTCTCCCCCATTGTCTCTCTTCCTTTCTCTCTATCCTACTTTCTCTCTCTGGCTTTTCTCTCCTCTCTACTTCTCTCTCTCCCCCTCTCCTCCTCTCTCTCTATCCCTAAAACTGTCTCTTCCTCTCTGTCATTCCCTCTATACTCTGTCATTCTCTCTGTTTCTGCTTCTCCACCTCCCTACTTTATATCTCCTTTTCCCTCTCCATCATTCTTTCTTCTCCTCTCTCCCTCTCCCTGTCTCTGTTTCTAACTCACTAACACTCAGTCTCTCTGTGCTTCATTCTCTCTTCCTTTTCTTTCCTTCTTTTTTTCTGTCTTTCTCACTCTCTTCCCTTCACTTTCATTCGTCTCTCACTCTCTTTCTCTCTCTTCCCACTTGTTTTTTCTCTCTGTCTCTTTTATTTCCCTCTCTACTTCTTTCTCTCTCCTTCACTCTCCCTCGTGGTCTCGCTGTCTCTCTCCTCTTCTCACTCTTTCCCTGTCCATGTCTCACTGTTTCTGCTTCTCCAACTCCCTTCGCTGTCTCTCTTAAGTCCATATCCTTCTCTTGTCTGTCTCTTACTCTATCTCTACTTTTTCTCCTCCCTCTCTCTCTCTTTCTCTAACTCACTTTCTAACACTCTCTGTCTCTGTATGCCTGTCTCTCACTCTTTCTCTCTCTGACTCTCCTCGGCTTAATGTCTGTCTCTCAGCTTCACTCTCCCTCGTCTCCCCCTCTCTTTCTTTCTCTGTCTCTTTGTCTCTGGTCCCTTTTCTCTATTTCTGCTTCTCCTCCTCCCTACTCTGTCTCTCACCTCTATTTCCTTATTCCCCTCTCTCCCTCTGCCTCTCTCTCTTTCCTTGTCTCTCTCTCTCTCTCTCTGCCCCTGTCTGTCTCTCCCCACTCGGTTTTTCTCTCTGTCCCTTTTGTCTCCCTCTCTACTTTGTCTCTCCTTCACTCTACCTCGTGTCTCTCTTTGTCTCCTCCTGTCTTTTTCCTTATCTCTGCTTCCTCTCTGTTTCTGCTTTTCCTTCTCCTTCTCTCTATCCCCCTTCCTGACCCTCCTCTCATGTCTCTCTCTCCATCTTTTCTCTCTCACGCTTTCACTTTTTTCTTCCTCCTCTCTCTTTCCCTGCCTGTCTCTGTCTGTGTCTCTCTATCTCTGTCTCTCTTCCCCCTCTCTTTTTCTCTCAGTATCTTTTCTTTCCCTCTTCGCTTCTTTGCCCCCCCCCCCCCCCGTCTCTTTCTTTCTCTCTGTCTCTGTCTTTCTCTCTGGCCTCTCCTCTGTGTTTCCATCTCTGCTCCACAATTCTCTCTGTTTCACCTTCTTCTCCTCCCTACTCTGTCTCTTTTTACCTTCATTTCCTTCTCTTCTGTCCCTTACTGCATGTCTCCTTTTCCCTCTCTCTCCTCCTTTGCTTTTTCTGACTATTTTCTCTCCCTGAGACTCTCCTCTGCTTAATGTCTCCCTCTCCCTCTCCTCCTCTCTTGATTATTTCCTTCTCTTGTCTGTCCTTTACTCTATCTCTCCTTTTACTTCTCTGTCATTCTTTCATCCCCTTTCTCCCTCTCCCTCTCTCTGTCTCTCGCTCTCTCTACCCTTAACTCTCCCTCATCTGTCTGTCTCTCTGACTCTCTTCTGCTTCACGTCTCTCTCTCTGCTTCAATCTCCCATGTATTAGTCTGTCTCTTTTTCTCTCTCTCCTCCTCTGTCTTTCCCTCTCTGCTCCATCATTCTCTCTTTCTGCTTCTCCTCCTCCCTACTCTGTCTCTCCCTCTCTTTCTCTCTCACCCTTCTACTTTTTTCCTCCTACTCTCTCTCCTCTTTTTCTCTCTGTATCTTTTCTCTCTCTTTCATCTTCTGTCTCTCTTTGACTCTAACCACCTCTTAATGTCTCTCTCCCATTCACTCCATCTTATCTCTCTCTCCCTCTCCTCCTCTCTCCTCCATCATTCTCTCTGTTTCTGCTTCTTCTCCTGACTCTGTTTCTCTTAACTCATTTTCCTTCTCTTCTCTGTCCCTTACTCTATAGCTCCTGTTCCTCTCCTTCACTCTTTCTTCCCCTCCCTCTCATCTCTCCCACTCTTTCTCTCTTTCTGTCCCTGTCTCTCTAAACACCATTTCCTTTTTCATCTCTCTCTACCCCTACCTTGCCCTTCTCTCTTGTCTCTCTCTCCCTCTCTCTCATCCTTCCCTTTCTTTCCTCCTCCTCTCTCTCCCTGCCCCTCTGTCCTTTTCCTGTCTCGTTCTCTCTCCCCCCGTCTCTGTCCCCTCCTGACTGTCTTTCCCTCTATGCTCCATCATTCTCTCTGTTTCTGCTTCTCCTCCTCCCTATTCTGTCTCTCCCTCTCTTTCTCTCATTCTTCCCCTTCTCTCTGTCACTCTGTTTTCTATCTGTCCTTCTTCCTCTCTCTCTTTCCCTTCAAATCTGCCTCTGTTTCTTGCTCTCTCTCCCCTTACTCTCTCTCCTTTTCTATATTCCTCACTCTGTCTTTCCCTCTCTATCTCTAACATTCTCTCTCTGCCTCTCTTTCCCCTTGCTTTTTGTATTTCCTCTCCTCTACTTCTTTGTCCCTCTCTCTCATTCTCCATTTTATATCTCTCTCCCCTTCACTTTCCCTTGTCTCCTCTCCCTCTTTCCCTCTCCTCTCTCTGACTTTCTACACCCCTTAATGTCTCTCTCCCTCATTCTCTCTGTTTCTGCCTCTCCTCCTCCCTACTCTCTCTCTTAACTTCATTTCCTTCTCCCTCTCTATATCTGACTGATTCTCATCTCTTGTCTCTGTGTCACTCTTTCTTTTTCTCTCATTCTTTCCCTTCTCTCCTCCTCTCTTTCCCTGTCTCTCACCCTGTCTCTCTACCTCTGTTACTCGCTGTCTTTCTCTCCCCCCTTACTTTTTCCTCTCCCTTTTCTTTCCCTCTCTATTTCTTTGTCTCTCTCTTCCTCCCTGTTTCTGCTTCTCCTGCTCTCTTTTCTCTCTCGACTTCATTTCCTTCTCTGGTCTCTTCCTCACTCTTTCTTCCCTCCTCTCTCTCTATCACTCTGACTCTATCTCACTTTTGCTCTATATATCTTTTCTCTCCCTCTCTACTTCTTCATCTCTCTCTTAATGTCTCTCTCTCCTTCACTGTCCCTCCTCTCTGTGTCTCTTTCTTTCTCTCACACTCTCCTCCTCTTTCTCTTTCCCTGTCTTTTTGTCTCTCCCCTCCTGTCTGTCATTCCCTCTCTGCGCCATCATTCTCCCTGTTCCTGCTTCTCCTCCTCTCAACTCTGTCTCTCTTAACTCCATTTCTTTCTCCCTCTCTCTGTACTCTGCCTGACCCTTCTCTCTTGTCTCCATTTCTCTTTCTTTCTCATCCTAACCCTTTCTCCCCCTCTTCTCTTTCCCTGTCTCTCACTCTGTCTCGCTGTCTCTCTCTCTCTCCCCCTTACTTTTTCTCTCTGTCCCTTTTCTTTCTCTCTTGCTCTGTCCCTGTCTGTCTCTTCCTCTCTGTTTCTGCTTCTCCCTTTCTTGACTCCATTTCCTTCTCTGGTCTCTCCCTCACTCTTTCTTCCCCCCCTTCCTCTCTCTCCTCATCTGTCTCTAACTCATTGTCTAACTCACTCCAACTCACTCTGTCTCTGTTGTGTTGCCTTTATCTCCCCCCTCACTTTTTCTCTCCCTCTCTACTTCTTTGACTCTCTCTGACTCTCCTCTGCTTAATATCTTGCTGTCTCTTCCTCTCTCTCTTTTTCTGCTTCTCCACCTCCCTACTCTGTCTCTCAACTACATTTCTGTCTCTTGTCTGTCCCCCTCTCTCTGTCTCATCTCCATTTAATGTCTCTCTACCCTTCACTCTCCCTCGTCTCTTTCCCTGTCTCTCTCGCTTCCTCTCTGGCCTCTCCTGTCTTTCTATCTCTGCTCCATCATTCTCTGTTTTTACTTCTCCACCTCCCTACTCTGTCTCTCAACTATACTTCCTTCTCTTACCTGTCCCTTACTGTCTCTCCGTTTCCCTCTCTCACTCTTTCCTCCCCCTCTCCCTCCTTCCCTCCTTCCCTTCTCTGTCTCTCTACTTCACTATCTGTGTCACTTTCTGTCTCTCTCCCTCCATCTCTCTCTCTCTCTCTACTTCTGTCTCTCTCTTTGACTCTCTCTACTCCTTAATTTCTCTCTTCCCTACACATTACCTCATTTCTGTCTCTCTGTCTCTCTCTCCCCCTCTCCTCCTCTCTCTTTCCTTGTCTCTGTCTCTTGCTTTCTCTCCACCTCTCACTCTCTGTCCCTCTCGATTTTTCTCTCCATATCTTTTCTTTCCCTCTCCACTTCTGTCTATCACTTTGACTCTCTCCACCCCTTAATGTCTCCCTCTCCCCCACCTCACCCCCTCTCTCCCTTTTCCTTCTCTGCCTCTGTCTCTCTCACCCCTGGTTTTTTCTCTCTTTTCTTTACCTCTCTACATCTTTGTGTCTCCCTATCTGACTCTCCTCTCCCTTTAATGTCTCTCTCTCCCCTGAATGTCTCTCTCTCCCCTTCACTCTCCCTCCTGTCTGTCTCTGTCTCTCTCCTTGTCTCCCTTGTTTCTCTCTCCTTCTTTACTTCTGTCTCTCTCTTTGCTTCTCTTCACCCCCTAATTTCTCTCTCTCTCCTACACCATCCCTTATTTCTTTGCCTTTCTTTCTCTCACACTCCCTTCTCTCTCTTTCCCTGTCTCTGTCTCTTTCTCTCTGGCCTCCTTTCTCTGTTTCTGCTTTTCCTCCTCCCTACTCTGTTTCTCTTAACCCTCTTTCCTTATCTTTATCCCCTGCCTCACCCTCCTCTCTTATTTTTGTCTCTCCCTGTTTTTGCTTCTCCACCTCCCTACTCTGATTCTCTTAACTCCATTTCCTTCTCTTGTCTGTCCCTTATTCTATCTCTCCTTTTCCCTCTCCCTCACTCTTTCTTCTCCCTCTCCCTCTCTCTCTCTCTCCCCTCCACCTTGCTTTTTCTGACTATTTTCTCTCCATCTCTACTTCTCTCTCTCCCTCCCTCTCTCTCACTCACTCTGTCTCTCTGCCTGTATCTCAGTTTTGCTCTATGTATCTTTTCTCTCCCTCTCTACTTCTTCGTCCCTCTTTTAATGTCTCTCTCCCCTTCATTCTCCCTCCTCTCTGTCTCTCTTTCTTTCTCTCACGCTCTCCTTCTCTTTCTCTTTCCCTGTCTTTTTGTCTCTCCCCTCCTGTCTGTCATTTCCTTTCTGCGCCATCATTCTCTCTGTTTCTGCTTCTCCTCCTCCCTACTCTGTCTCTGAACTCCATTTCCTTCTCCCTCTCTATACCTGACTGATTCTCCTCTCTTGTCTCTGTCTCCCTCTCTCTCTCATCCTTTCCCTTCTCTCCTTCTCCTCTCTAACTGTCCTTCCTCTCTCTGTCTCCTTTCTCACTCTCTCTTTCTCTCTCCTCCTTTCTCTTTCTTCCCTTCTCTTCATCTTCCTCTTCTTCTCTAACTCACTCTGTCTCTCTCCTTGCTTTTTCTATTTTCTCTCCCTACTTCTTTGTCTCTCTCTGTCTCTCTCTTCCCACTCACTTTTTCTCTGTCCCTTTTCTCTCCTCCTCTTTCTTTCCCTGCCTGTCTCTTCCTCTCTGTTTCTGCTTCTCCACCTCCCTACTCAGTTTCTCTTAACTCCATTTCCTTCTCTTGTCTGTCCCTTACTCTATCTTTACTTTTTCCTCTCCCTCACTCTTTCTTCCTCTCTCTCTGTCTCTCTCCCCCTTGCTTTTTCTACTTTCTCTCCCTCTTGTCTGTCTCTTCCTCTCTGTGTTTCCCTCTCTGCTCCATCATTCTCTGTGTCTGCTTCTCCTCCTCCCTACTCTGTCTCTCTTTACACCATTTTCTTCTCTTGTCTGTCCTTTACTTTATCTCTCATTTTCCCTCACTCTTTCTTCCCCTCCCTCTTCCTTTCTCTGTCTCTAATTCACTCTGTAACATTTATCTCTCACTCTTTCTCTCTCAGTCTTGCTCTTTCTCTCCCTGCCCCTCTATCTCTCCATACCCCATTTCCTGCTCTATCTCTCTGTACTCCTGTCTGACCCTTCTCTCTTGCCTCTGTCTCTCCCCATCTCTTAATGTCTCTCTTTGTGCTTTTTCTGTCTCTTCACTCTCTCTTTCCCTGTCTGTTTCTGGTTCTCCTCCTCCCTTCTCTGTCTTTCTCCTTTTCCCTTTTTCTTTCCCTCTCCTTCTCCATATTCCTGTCTCTCTTTGTCTCTAACTCACTCTAACACGCACACATGCACACACTCTCTCTCCTTCTTCCTTTCTCTCTTTCTCTGTCTCTTTCTCTCTGCCCCCTTTTCTCACTTAACTCCATTTCCTTCTCTCTGTATCTTTTCTTTCCCTCTCTACTACTTTGTCCTCTCTTTGGCACTCTCCAACCCCTCTACTTCCTTGTCTCTCTCTCCACCCTAATGTCTCTCTCTCTGCCTCTGTCTCTCTCCTCCCACTGGCTCTTTCCTCCTCTCTCTCTTTCCCTTCCTCTGACTCTCAACTCCATTTCCTTCTCTTGTCTGTTCTTTACTCTTTCTCTCTTTTTTCTTCTCCCTCACTCTTTCTTCTCCTCTCTCCCTGTCTCTAACTCATTATTTAAAACTCTCTCTCTCTCTCTCTCTCTCTCTCTCTCTCTCTCTCTCTCTCTCTCTCTCTCTCTAACTCACTCTGTCTCTGTCTGTATCTCTGTCTCTCTCCCCTTTGTTTTTTCTGACTATTTTCTCTTCCTCTCTGTGTTTCCAACTCTGCTCCATCATTCTCTCATTTCTGCTTCTCCTCCCTACTCTTTCTCTCTCTGCCCCTCTGTCTCTCTGTCCTACTTCCTCTCTTTCCTTCTCTCTCTACATCTAGGTGTGTCTCTCTCTCCCATCTCTTTTTTTCCTCTCTGTATCTTTTCTTTCCCTCTCTACTACTTTGCTTCTCTTTGAAACTCTCCATCCCTTAATGTCTGTGTGTCTCTGTCTCTGTCTCTCTCCCTTTCTCTCTCCCTCACTACTCCTTTGTCTCTCTCTCCTTCAGTCTCTCTTTCCCTGCCTGTCTTTCTCTATTTCTGCTTCTCCACCTCTCTACTCAGTTTCTCTTAATTCCATTTCCTTCTCTTGTCTGTCTGTCTCTCTCTGTTTCTGCTTCTCCTCCTCCTAACTCTGTCTCTCTTAACTCCATTTCCTTCTCTTGTCTGTCTTTTATCTCTTCTTTTCTCTCTCCCTCACTCTTTCTTCACCTCCCTCTTCCTTTCTCTCTGTCTCTCATTCTGTAACACTCTCTCATTCTCCCCCTCTTGTCTCTCCTCTTTCTCCCTGCCCCTCTATCTCTCTATACTCCATTTCCTGCTCCATCTCTCTGTACCCTGCCTGACCTTTCTCTCTTGTTTCTGTCTCTCTCTCTCTGACTCTCTCCACCCCTTAATGTCTCTCCTTTTGCTTTCTCTCTGTCCTTTTCTTTCTCTCTCTCTTCTCTGTCCCTTACTGTCTCCTTTTCCCTTTCCATAACTTTCTTCCCCTCTCTCTATCTCCATCTTCCTCTCTCTTTGTCTCCATCTAACTCACTCTCTAACACATACTCTCTCCTTCCTTTCTCTCTTTTCCTGACTCTTTCTTTGTCTTGCTCTCTCTCCCTGCCCCTTTGTCTCTCTTTCTCTCTGTCCTTTTTCCTCTCTCTCTCCCTCTCTTCCTCTCTCTGTCTGTCCCTGTCCCCTTTTCTCCCTTTCTATTTCTCCTTCCTATCCTTCTCCCTCTCTCTATCCCCCTTCCTCACCCTCCTTTCTTGTCTTTGTCTCTCCCCTTCAATCTCTTTCCCTGTCTCTATCTCTTTCTCTCTGTTTCTGCTTCTCCACCTCCCTACTCTGTCTCTTTTAACTCCATTTCTTTTTCTTGTCTGTCCTTATTCTATCTCTTCTTTTTCCCTCTCCCTCACTCTTTCTTCTCCTCTTCCTCTACCTCTCTCTCCGTGTTTCGCTCTCCCTGCTCCTGTTTCTTTTTCTGTCTTTCTCCCTCTCTCTGTCCCCTTGCCTCACCCTTCCCTCTTGTCTGTCTCTTCCTCTTTCTCTGTCCTTCCCTGTCTCTCTCTCTCCCACATTGCTTTTTCTCTCTTTCCCTTTTCTTTCCCTCTCTACTTCTGTCTCTGTCTCCTTCGCTTTCCCTGGTGTGTCTCTGTCTCTCTCTCCCCTCACTTTTTCTTCGTGTCCCTTTTCTTTCCCTCTCTACTTCTTGGTGCCTCTCTTTGACTCTCTCTACCTCTTAATGCCTCTCTCTCCCCTCACTCTCCCTCATGTGTCTCTCTCTGTTTGTGTCCTTCACCTTACCTTTCCAATTTGCTTACAATTGATATCGCTTCCAGCTCCCTTTGCTCCAGCAGGACTGTCCTCCATTGGTGTTCCTCTCAAAGGCTACTCCATCCTCGATTGACATTTTCTTTGGCTTTTGACTTGGCCTCATCCTAATAGTTGACCTGGCTCACTCCTACATCTGATTTCACTGTTCCAGTTTGCCTGGTTTTTTTCCAGCATTGGCTGCAATGTCACCCCCTTGCAAAAGCCTTTATCCGTCTTCCACAATGCCCATGCCTTTGCCTCTCAGGGGACTTTCCATTTACCCCGAAGATATGCTGAGTGTGCAGAGTTGCTGACATGTTTTGAATATGCAATCATTATGCCCTTCTTTATAGCCCCAATACTTAGCACATTGCTTGCCACTTACTAAAGTCTCAATAAAGTCTTGTTGCCTTGACTTCTTGAATTTCTTATTACTGTTCAGGGCTCCATCCTCCTAGTCCACCTAGAAGACAACACCCTGATCATCTCCAATTGCTGAGTCAGTCTACCTGTACACATAGCACCTAGTACACATAGCTTCCTTTCTATCTCTCCAGAGTATCTTGGCTCTTCCTGGAGCACATCTCTCACACACACACCCCAGTCTGGTGCAAGCCCCCATTACCTCTCTTTGGGACACCAGCAAAGCCTTCTGCTTGTTTTCTCTACCTCAAATCACTTCCCAGTCCAATCCATTTTCCACTCACCTACCAAAGAAATCCCTCTAAAGCTCATGTCTGCCCTTGTCAGTCCCCTACTCCATAAATACTAGTGCCTCCCTATTAACTCAAAGCTCCAATATAAAAACCTCTCTTTAGGTACGAATTTTCCCCTCAAACTGTCTCCATTCATAGACTCTCTGAGCCAACACCACTGGCCTCCTCGCTGTTCTTCACAAAGGACATTCCATCTCCAGACCCTACATTTTCTGGAGCATTCTCCCTGATCTAGTCTTGGACTTTCCTTTCTCTACATATCTATGTCCTGGCTTTCCTGGATCGCATCAAATCTCAACTAAAATCCCACCATGCAGAAGTAGCCTTCCTATTCTCCCTCTAGTCTCTTCCCCTCTCAGATTTCCTTCCCTTTTCCCTGTATCTGTGCTGTGCCCACACTTGTCTACATAGCGTCTCCTCCAGTAACAATGTGAGCTCCCCCAGGGCAAGGCCTACTCCAGCAGCTCTTCTTTCTTCCTGTACTTAGCACATTGCATGGCACTTAGTATTTATTGAATAAATGTTTTTTGACTTGATTTGTTGACTTTCCTGCTATCCTCTGAGGCACCATCATCCTCCCAATCAGCCTGGTGGACAGCGTCCCTATCTTCTCCAACTCCTTGTTCAGTTTACCTCTGCACAGAGCATTGATCTCCATCTTTTGTCTATTCTAGCTTCCTATTATGCCTTGGTTCTTCATTCGCACCATGTCTCAGACATCTCATTTTCTCTTCTACAGACACAGTTCCCATTCCATTTCTCATCATTTCTCCTCTGATCAAGAGTATTCACATTCTGCTTGCTCTCCAACCCCTCCTGCCCTTCCTCTACTCAGCTGCCCAATTTCGATTCCTAAAGTTCACATCGGACCCCATTTACCATTCCTCCAGTCCTCAGCTCTTCCTGAACAACTATTCTTGAAAATCTATTGTCTCTGTATCACTTTGCAGATTGAATAGAAAACACCCAGTTTGGCTTTTCATGCCCCTCACTGTTTGTCTTGTGTACGTACCCCTTCTATGCATACTTCCAACTACAACTCGGGTGCAGGCACGTATCATCTCTCCTTGGCACCATTATCATAGCCTTCGGGCAGTCTCCCAGCCTCATCCAGTCCATTTTTCACTCACCTCCCACAAGGCTCTTCTGAGAGCTCAGTCTGACCATCTCACTCACCTGCTCTATAAATTCCAGAGCCTCCCTATTACACACACAATGGAATCGAAAAGCCTTCTGTTTATCTCTTCTGCTCTGCCCAATCTGTCCCCGTTCTAACTTTCCTGGCTTCTACTTTATGCTTTTCCATGTACCATCTGATCCAACAACACTAGCCTCCTTGCTGGTTCTCCCAAGGAACATGCCATCTCTGTTCTATCCTTTCTCTAGGGCTTTCTCTCATGACTGCATTTGGACTGTTTGCTTTCCCCTTGTTCCTTTTGATTTCCTGCATTCCCAGGTCTTATTCCATTGTCTGCCAAACAATCATCTCTCAAAAAATGCTTGTTGGCTCAAAATGGAGAAATCCCTCTTATTGGAGAGTGGGCCACCATCCTCCTATGCACCCAGCCTCCCTTCTTAACCTCAGTGTTCCCTTCTAGTCCCCTGTCATGCTAACTCTCCATTACCAACCTACTGGCCAGTGTTGTCATTTCTATATTCACAGCATCTCCTATTGTCCGTTCCTTGTCTCCACTAATGCCGTGACTATCCTGGTGCTGCCTAGCATCACCTGTCCCATGGACAATGGCCAATAGCTTTCTCTTTGGTCTCCTTGCTTCAAGCCTCTCCCTGAACCTGTCCCTTCTCTATTGAGCTGTTGAATATATGTTAGGAGAAAGCAGGTCTTACCATTTTGCTGTTGTACTCAATCATCTGCAGTGGTTCCCTGTTACCTCTAGGATCAAATGCAAAATGTTTTCTTTGATTCTGAATACTCCTCACACCCTGGCCATTTCCTCCCTTTACTGTCTTCTTCCACTTTACCTGCTCAGTGTACTATGTAACACCAGACTCCCTGCTCTTTCTTCTACAGGGCACTCCAGCCCTGGGTATTTCAGAGGCAGTCCCCCAGTTCTGGAAAGGCAAGGCCCTCCCCTCTTCATCCCCATCTCTTGGTGGTTTGAACGGTGGCTTCCCATACCCCTCCCCTCAGTGTGACCTTCATTGCTTAGCACATGACCTGGCACAGAGGAAACTGTACATGAAGGCTGCTTGACTTGACTGCTTTCTTTACCCAGGGCTCTAAGTCTCGTTTACTGTATCTCTACAACATCTCTTCACAAATGTCTCTTTCAATCCTTCATTCATTCATTCATGCCATTTCATCCATCCATGTACACCAGCCCCCTTGATGATCCTCCCTCCTGACAGTCCATCCATAAATGGATCCACAGATTCTTTTCCTCTTTATTTGAAAGTATTTCTCCTAATCACTTATAGTATTTGTTATTTCTCACTGGCTTTGTTCCACTTACTCACTAGGCATCTCATAGATTGTACCATACAGTGCTTGGGTGACAGCTGTCTGTGGGTTCTGTTTATTGGCTCTTGGTTTTCTACATTCATAAGTTTGCCTAAATTTGAGTTTTTTGACTTGTCCTCTTCTTCTAGAATTGCCAAGATGTCTCTACATACAATAACTTCAGGATCAACATTGGGTTTCTTTGGGTTACTGTCTGGACACTCAATTCTCCCCAGAGCCTTCTGACCCTATGCTGGCCCCTTTCATCCCAAGGCCCAGGCTGCATAACCTCCATGTACCTTCTGGCTCTGTTTCTTACTTTCCAGACATCAACACACTGCCTCACCTACTGTCTCACCCTCAAATTTGCACCCACCCACCCCCCAGCCTCCAATGGCTAGGGCCTCCTTATGCTGGAACTTCAATCCACTTTGGTGACCTCCTCACCCTGGACCAGTCTGGTCTCCTTCTGCTATTCCGGAGCTCCTCCAAGAGTCTCCATTTCAGGCACACACCCAGGTCCCATGTCCTTAATTCCAATTCCAACAATCTCTCTGAATTTCCAGACTTCAACCCAGTGCCTCAACTGTAGTCTCACCCTTGAGCCTCCTTCATTATCTGAGGACTCCTCAGCCTGGAACATCATCCACTTCAATGATTTTCTCATGCTGGAACACCCTTTCACCATATTGACATCCTTTAGCCATTCCTGTGTTCTTACCAAGGGTCTCTGTTTCAGGGATGGGCCCAGATGGTGTTGCTTGATTACAATTCCAACAGTGTTAATGAATATCCAGGCTTTAACACAATGCCTTAGGTGCAGTCTCACCCTCGAAGCTCTTCCAGTCACTGGCACCTCCTCACCCTGAAATGTCCCTCCACCACCCTCCTTCTGCTATTACTGAGGTCTTCCAAGGCTCTCCATTCAAGAATGGACCCAGTCACATTACTTTAATTCCTATTCCAGCAGGATTTCTGAATTCCCAAATATTAATCTGGTGCCTCAGCTGTAGTATCACCCATGAATCTCTCACTGCCCAGGGTTCTTCACTCTGGAACATCCATCACTTTGGTGGCCTTCTCACCCTGGAACATCCCTCCAACAGGCTGGCTTCCTCTTACCATTCCTGAGGTCCTCCAAGGGTCTCCATTTCAGGGATAGGTCCAGATCCCACAACCTTGATTCCACTTCTAGCAGCCTTTCTCAGTTTCCAGATGTCAATCCAGTACCTCAGCTATAGCCTTGAATCTCTTCCAGTCACTGGGATCTCTTCAGACTGGAACATCTGGCTGGCCTCCTCTTACCATTTCTGAGGTCCTCTAATGGTCTCCATTTCAGGGATGGGTCCAGATGCCATAACCTTGATTCCACTTCCAGTAGTCTTTCTCAATTTTCAGATGTCAATCCAGTGCCTCAGCTATAACCTCAAATCTCTTCCAGTCACTGGGATCTCTTCAGGCTGGAACATCTGGCTGGCCTCCTCTTACCATTTCTGAGGTCCTCCAAGAGTCTCCATTTCAGGGATGGTCCAGATGCCATAACCTTGATTCCACTTCCAGTAGTCTTTCTCAATTTCCAGATGTCAACCCAATGCCTCAGTTATAGTATCCCTGGAACCTCTTCCAGTCACTGGGATTTCATCATGCTGGAACATCCCTCCACCACACTGGCCTCCTCTTGCCATTCCTGAGGTCCTCCAAGGGTCTCCATTTCAGGGATAGGTCCAGATCCACTAACTGTGATTCCATTTCTAGCAGTCTTTCTCAATTTCCAGATGTCAATCCAGTGTCTCAGCTATAGCCTCGAATCTCTTCCAGTTACTGGGATCTCTTCATGCTGGAACATCCAGTTGGCCTCCTTTTACCATTCCTGAGGTCTTCCAAGGGTCTACATTTCAGGGGGGGTTCCAGATCCCACAACCTTGATTCCACTTCTAGCAGCCTTTCTCAGTTTCCAGATGTCAATCCAGTGCCTCAGCTATAGCCTCAAATCTTTTCCAGTCATTGGGATCTCCTCACACTGGAACATTCCTTCACTAGATTGGCCTCCTCTTGCCATTCCTGAGGTCCTCCAAGGGTCTCCATTTCAGGGATGGTTCCAGATCCCACAACCTTGATTCCACTTCTAGCAGTCTTTCTCAATTTCCAGATGTCAATCCAGTGTCTCAGCTATAGCCTTGAATCTTTTCCAGTTACTGGGATCTCTTCATGCTGGAACATCCGGTTGGCCTCCTCTTACCATTCCTGAGGTCCTCTAATGGTCTCCATTTCAGGGATGGGTCCAGATCCCACAACCTTGATTCCACTTCTAGCAGTCTTTCTCAGTTTCCAGATGTCAATCCAGTCCCTCAGCTATAGCCTCAAATCTTTTCCAGTCATTGGGATCTCCTCACACTGGAACATTCCTTCACCAGTTTGGCCTTCTCTTGCCATTCCTGAGGTCCTCCAAGGGTCTCCATTTCAGGGATGGTTCCAGATCTCATAACCTTGTTTCCACTTCTAGCAGTCTTTCTCAATTTCCAGATGTCAATCCAGTGTCTCAGCTATAGCCTTGAATCTTTTCCAGTTACTGGGATCTCTTCATGCTGGAACATCCGGTTGGCCTCCTCTTACCATTCCTGAGGTCCTCTAATGGTCTCCATTTCAGGGATGGGTCCAGATCCCACAACCTTGATTCCACTTCTAGCAGTCTTTCTCAGTTTCCAGATGTCAATCCAGTCCCTCAGCTATAGCCTCAAATCTTTTCCAGTCATTGGGATCTCCTCACACTGGAACATTCCTTCACCAGTTTGGCCTTCTCTTGCCATTCCTGAGGTCCTCCAAGGGTCTCCATTTCAGGGATGGTTCCAGATCTCATAACCTTGTTTCCACTTCTAGCAGTCTTTCTCAATTTCCAGATGTCAATCCAGTGTCTCAGCTATAGCCTCGAATCTCTTCCAGTTACTGGGATCTCTTCATGCTGGAACATCCAGTTGGCCTCCTTTTACCATTCCTAAGGTCTTCCAAGGGTCTCCATTTCAGGGAGGGTTCCAGATCCCACAACCTTGATTCCACTTCTAGCAGCCTTTCTCAGTTTCCAGTTGTCAATCCAGTGCCTCAGCTATAGCCTCAAATCTTTTCCAGTCATTGGGATCTCCTCACACTGGAACATTCCTTCGCTAGATTGGCTTCCTCTTTTCATTCCTGAGGTCCTCCAAGGGTCTTCATTTCAGGGATGGTTCCAGATCCCACAACCTTGATTCCACTTCTAGCAGTCTTTCTCAATTTCCAGATGTCAATCCAGTGTCTCAGCTATAGCCTTGAATCTTTTCCAGTTACTGGGATCTCTGCATGCTGGAACAGCTGGTTGGCCTCCTCTTACCATTCCTGAGGTCTTCTAATGGTCTCCATTTCAGGGATGGGTCCAGATCCCACAACCTTGATTCCACTTCTAGCAGTCTTTCTCAGTTTTCAGACATCAGTCTTTCGCAGTTTCCAGATGTCAATCCAGTGCCTCAGCTATAGCCTCGAATCTTTTCCAGTCACTGGGATTTCTTCATGCTGGAACATCCCTCTACCAGACTGGTCTCTTCTTACCATTCCTGAGGTCCTCCAAGGGTCTTGGTTTTAGAGATGGGTCCAGATCCCATAACCTTGATTCCAGTTCCAGTAGTCTTTCTCAATTTCCAGATGTCATTCCAGTGCCTCACCCTTGAACCTCTTCCAGTCACTGAACCTCCTCACCCTGGAACATCCATCCACTTTGGTGGCCTTTTCTGGCCTCCTTCTACCATTTCTGAAGCCTTCCATGACTTTCTATTCCAGGGACAAAGCCCAGGTTGCATAACTTGATTGTGTTTCCAGGAGTGCATCTAAATTTCTAGAATTCAACACAGTCACTCAGCTGTAGCCTCACCTTGGAGCCTTTTCCATAGTACCTGAGGACTCCTCACATGGTAACATCCATCCACTTCAGTGACCCTTTCATGCTGGAACATACTTCCACCAGGATGGCCTCCTTTTGTCATTTCTGAGGTTCTGTAGGGATCTCCATTTCAGGGATGAGCCCAGGTCACATAACCTTGATTCCAATTCTAGCAGGGTTTCTGCATTTCCAGATTTCAACTTAAAGGCTCAGCTGTGGTCTCACTCCTGATTTTCTTTCAGTGCCTGGGGTCTTCTCACTGTGGAACATCCCTCCACCAGACTGGCCACCTGCCATTTCTGAAGAGGGCCCCATTTCAGGGATGGTTCCAGGTCCCATTACCTTGATTCTGGTTCCAGCGCTGTTTCCAAATTTACAGACATCAATACAGTGCCTTAGCTGTAGACTCACCCATGAGCCTCTTTCAGTGCATGGGGACTCTACATGCTGGAACATCCATCCACGTCAGTGACCTTCCCATCTTGAAACATCCATCCACCAAGCTGACCTCCTTCTGCCATTTCTGAAGAAAGTCCCATTTCAGGAATGGGCCCAGGTCCCATTACCTTGATTCTGGTTCCAGCTCCATTTCTGAATTTCCAGATGTCAATCCAATGCCTCAGCTGTAGACTCACCCACGAGCCTCTTCCAGTGCATGGGGACCATCCATCCACTTTGGTAGCCTTCTCACCCTGTACCATCCCTATACCTTGATTTCCTCCTTCTGCATTCCTGAGGTCTTCTGGGGATCTCCATTTCAGGGACAGATCAAGGTCGCATTACCTTCTGTATCATCTGCAACTGTTTACTCAGTCTAACTATACAAATAACATGTATTACCACTTTTAATCTTTTTATCTGTCCAATATCCAGACAATTCTCACTTTACATGAATTTGCATTACACTAATTCTACTTTACTTAAAGAATTCTGAAAGAATCTGAACTGTACAATACTCTACTGAAGTAGGTACTATGAAAGAGTCCAAGGCATCCTTGCATCCCAGGCCATGGCCAGTTATCTGGACTTTGGTCTTACCCCTGGACTTCAATGACCACTGTGCAACTCTGCATCATTTAAATCCAATTCACACTCAAGGAAAGACATCACCCTGTGATGTTATTGGTCCTCTTGATTCTTGTGTTTGAAAGTCAAATTTTCTATTCAGCTCTGGTCTTTTCATCAAGAATGTTTGAAAGTCCTCTATTTCATTGAATGACCATTTTTTCTCCTGAAGTATTGTGCTCAGTTTTGCTGGGTAGGTGATTCTTGGTTTTAGTTCTAGTTCCTTTGACTTCTGGAATATCCTATTCCATGCCCTTCTATCCCATAATGTAGAAGCTGCTAGATCTTGTGTTATCCTGATTGTATTTCCACAATACTTGAATTGTTTCTTTCTGGCTGCTTGCAATATTTTCTCCTTGACCAGGGAGCTCTGGAATTTGGCTACAATATTCCTAGTTTTCCTTTTGACATCTCTTTCAGCAGGTGATCAGTGGATTCTTTCAATATTCATTTCACTCTCTGGTTCTAGAATTCAGGGCAGTTTTCCTTGATAATTTCTTGAAAGATGATGTCTAGGCTCTTTTTTTGATCATGGCTTTCTGGTAGTCCCATGATTTTTAAATTATCTCTCCTGTATCTCTTTTCCAGGTCACTTGTTTTTCCAGTGAGATATTTCACATTGTCTGCTATTTTTTCATTCCTTTGGTTTTGTTTTATAATTTCTTGATTTTTCATAAAGTCATGAGTTTCCATCTGTTCCATTCTAATCTTTAAGGCATTATTTTCTTCAGTGAGCTTTTGGATTTCCTTCTCCATCTGGCCAATTCTGCTTTTTAGGGAATTCTGCTCTTCATTTACTTTTTGGATTTCTTTTTTCATTTGGGTTACTCTATTTTTTACAGTATTATTTTCTTCAGCATTTTTTGGGTCTCCTTTATCAAGCAGTTGACTCGTTTTTCATAATTTTCTTGAATCGCTCTCATTTCTCTTCCCAATTTTTGCTCTGCTCCTCTTGCTTGATTTTCAAACTCCTTTTTGAGCTCTCCCATGACCTGAGACCAGTTCATATTTTTCTTGGAAGCTTTGGATGGAGGAGCTTTGACTTTGTTTTCTTCTGTTTGCATGCTTTGGTCTTCCTTGTCACCAAAGGAAGATTCTATAGTCTGATTCTTTTTTCGGTTTTTGTTCATTTCCCCAGTCATTTACTTGACTTTTGAGCTCTTTGTCTAGGTAGATCTCTGCTTCCAGTGGGGGTGGGGGGTGTACTGTCAACAGCTCACTTCCCCCACAATCTGTGGGCCTAGAGTTCCAGAAACAGTCCACTTCCCTTGCTCCTGCTGCTGCTGTGGGCTCCTCCATCCCTTCCCCCTCTGCTTCCCTGGGGCTGGACCACTCCACTCTCCCACGCTGGTTCCCACAGGCTTTTTCCACTGACCTTCCAATTTGTCTTTGGCATTTTGGGGTCCTGAAGACTGGAAACTGCCACAGGTATGAGAGATTCAGTCTCCCCAAGGTCTGCTCAGGTCCTGTCTATGCTGGCAGCCCAGGTTGGACTGCACTCTGCTCCCAGTATGGTGCAACAGACACTTCCCAGTGACCTTTCAAGCTGTCTTGGGCTGGAGATTTACTTCACTCTGTCATTCTGTGTGTTCTGCAGCTCCAGAATTTGTTTAGAGCCATCTTTACAGGTATTTGTCTGGGCTTAGATGCAGAGCTCTAGAAAGTGTGTGCTGTTACTCTGCCATCTTGGCTCTGCCCCCGCCCCAGTATGTATTTTAAATGCTGGTGCACTTGACTTGATGATTTCACTGTCACTCTCTGAGGTAACATCATCTTCCCAATGAACAACTTCTGTAACATTTACAAATGTTCACTCAGTCTAGGGCAGCTAGGTGGCACTGTAGAGGATACTCATTCTAAGTTCAAATCCAGTCTCAGTCACGTCCTAGCTGTGTGACCCTGGCCAAGTCACTCAACCCTGTTTGCTTCAGTTCCTCATCTGTCAAATGCACTGGAGAAAGAAATGGCAAACCACTCCAGTAGCCTTGCCAAGAAAACCCTGAATGGGGCCGTGAAGAGTCAGACATGGTTGAAACGACGGAACAACAACTCAGCCTAACTATACATACAGCATCTATTTCCACAGTTTATCCTTTCTATCTTCCAAAGGTATCTCGGTTCTCTCTCTGACACATCCTTACCTCAAATCACTCCCTACTACGATCCTTTTTTTCATTCATCTGAAAAAGGAATCTTCCTAAATCTCATGCCTGAACATGTTACTCTATAAGCTTTCCTTACCTTTCACTTACCATTGGAATCATCTCTTTCTCTTGGTCACTGTCCCGGTATTCATGGCTTGTTTCAAATCTCAGTAAAAATATTACCTTCTGGAAGAAGCCTCCCTGTTCCCCCTCTTACAAATGTCCTTCCTTCCCTTCCATCTACCCTGCAGATAGGCTTGGATGTTTTCATGCTCCAAATAAAATGTGATCTCCTCAAGAGTAGGGATTCTTTTGGCCCTTCTTTGTTTCCACACTATTTGGCACATTTCCTGTCACCTAATAATTATTTATTGAATCGGTGTTGGTTCACCTGACTTGTTGATTTTCCTGTGGTTCTCTGAGGCAACATCATCATCCCATTCAACCTTGAGGACAACTTCCACATCATTTGGAAATGTTTATTCAGCCTACCTCAACATGTAGCATCTGCTGCCAAAGTTTATACTTTCTATCTTCCCAACATGTCCCAACATGTCCTCTTTCTTCCTTAAGCACATCTCTCCTAGAAGTGAACGAGAACTCCAACTCAAAGAAAGATGGCCTTGATAAGTGGCAAAGCACCAATGGAAACTCTTCTGTCTGAAGAAACCATAGCACTGGTTGCCAAAATGGGGGAATTTATATATTTCTTTAACAAGATGGAAAATAAGATGATAAGAAAGGCAAAGATTCACTTCAATCTAATGTTATGGATGCTTAGGACCATCAGGAAATGCCAAATGAAGGTACCTCAGATGAGAGGCATGACTCAGGATTTGAAAAATCTAACAAGAGTGTTTTATTTCAAGAAGTGTGCCATATGTAAGGAAATTGAGAACTGCTAGACCCAAGTCAGACTCAAGATGGCATTGGTCAGGAGAAGTAAGAACGTGGCAGAAGATGTGGGAGAATTGGTCAAGAAGATTATGAAGGAAGTAGCTTTTAGGTGTTCATGGGTAGTAGCCCAGAGATCAAAGGATATTGAGGTAAAAGAAGTCAATGAATTGGAGTATGTTTCTTTGAATCTGGCTGAGAGCTGGTAGACATTACTGGAGAAGTGTGTGGAGTTGGCAGGGGTTTGAATATTGGTGGTAAAAAAAAGTCATTGAAAATGATTAAGAAGAAAGAGAAGTGGGAAAATCTATTGATGAAACTTTTCCTTCAGGGTGCTATGGCAGCCCAACTTGGCAAGATGTTCCAGAAAAGGTACGTTGAGATTAAAAACATGGAGATTGAGAAGATGGTGATGATTCACCAAAGATACCAGAAAGAAACTGTCTGCTATAAGGCCCTGAAAGAATGTGAAGGCATGAATCTCCTGGCCAGGGAATCAAGGCAGATCTCAGAAATTATCCTTTCAGAGTTCTCTGGAAACTGACTTCTTCAAGACCCACCCTGGCCATGAACATGTTTTGCCTGTACCTTGCAGGTCTAGCCCTGTAGAGATAGAGTTTGATGATTAAAAGTTCCCTAGCTTCTTCCTTGACTTTTCCAGTTAGCCAGATATCTGAAATATTTGATTAGATGTAGACAAGTGCAGAGAGATCTCAATAATAGCATCTGTTACCCCCCAAGAATCCTCAAATGAGACAAATCTTTGGATTCCTCCTTTCAGTTTTAAAACTGAGATTTTTCATGAGGATTTTAAAATACGGAAAAGCAGTTTAAGAAGCTCTGTTTTGTTTTGGTTTTTTGGCAGAAGTAGGGGAGAGGGAGTAAAAGTTTTTTCTTCTAAAAAGTAAAAACCATTAGGCAGCAAAAAAAGCACACATCTCACACACATCCCCTTCTCTGCACTCACACAGACACCACGACATTACTTCTCTTTTGGACAACAGCAGCAGCCTTCTGCTTCTCCTGACCTCACATCCCTCCCCACTCCAACCCTTTTTCTACTCATCTGACAAAGAGATCTTCCTAAAGCTCACAAAAGACCATGTTACTCTACAAATACAAGGGCCACTCCATGACTTACAAAATGAAATTCCAAATACCCTGATGATTAATGCCCTTTGCTCCATTGTCCCATCTTACCAGCCCAACATTCTTAAGCCTTACGTTGCTTCATGGTCTCTCTAATCCAAGAAATCTAGCTTCCCATGGTGTTCTGCCCAGAAAACCCCCCAAAATCAGACAATACATTTTGTGGTCTTTATTTGACTTGTTGCATTCCTCTCTCATACTTATACCATGTATAGAATCTGTCATCAATTCTACTTTCACATCTCTCATGTGTGTATAGACCCACATATATGGACACATGTATGTAAACACAAATATATACATACATACATATAGCTCTCCTCTCACTCAGTCACAGCCCTGTTGCAATTCTGCATCCCTTCTTCCTTGAACAATGGCAACTCTCTTTTACTCAGTCTCTGCTTCAAGCATTTACTAGACAGAAAAACATCTGGGAGTATTCTAGTGCCCTACCCCCAACCCCTATAATTCTAGATAAATCTAATGAAAAGACAATCCAAAGAATTAAGGACCTAAACATCGTTTTGCTGCATTTCGAATCATTCAGAACAAATGTGTTTTGTTCGTTTCTCTGACACCTTGACTAAAGGTCCCATATGCTGGAGTGCACAGAGCCCAGAGACAAGGCAGAAAAAGCAGCAATATTAAAGACTTCCTTCACAGACCACAAGGTAACAATTATAATCAATAAAGGAAATTTCAGAAATTTTGTTTTAAAACAAGACTAAATAATGCCATTTTAAAGAATGTTTGTATATAAGAATAAATGCCAGAAATCCTCAATAACTTTATCAACAAGAGGAGAGCTGAGACTTGTAAGGAGCAGCCAAGGCAGCACTTTTCAGCTCTCAGCATATTCACCAACGAGAGAGAAAGAAGGGACTAATTCATTGAATACGTGACTAGAAAACAAGAAAATCAAGTCACAAACGCAAAGACAGGAAATCTGAAAATCAAAGACAAAAATACTAGATAAAACTCATGAAATATACAAACCATTAGGTAATCTGACCGCAAAAAAGAGGAAAAATAAATTACCAATATAGAAAATTTAAAAAGTATCCACAATAGATGGAGAAATAAATTGTCAGAAATGGTTATACTCAACTAATAAATGCTAACAGAACCAAAAACCTAAATTAAATGGATAATTCGTCTGTTTGGGCTCTTCCTGGTTTTAGATGTCAGCATCATATTTGTACCCTAAGAACAATTTGGTGGGACTCCTTCTTTGCCAATTTTCGCAGAGTCTGTATAGTATTGGAATGAACTGTTCTTTAAATGTTTGATAGGATTCACTTGAAAATCCATCTGGCCCTGGAGATTTTTTCCTTAGGGAGTTCATTGATGGCTCATTCCATTTCTTTTTCTGAAATGGAGTTGAGTATTTTATGTCCTCTTCCGTTAATCTGGGCAATCTATATTTTTTGTAAATATTCATCTATTCAATGGATAATTTGAAAAAATGTAAAGCACCTACATTAATGGAGTCAACCTAACCACAGAAAATAGTGTATGAACAAGCCATAAACAATTTTTTCAATCCAAGATGGCCTTATAATTTAATCATATCAAACATTCAAATAACAACTCCCATATTAAATGATTTTTATAAAAATAATGATTTTTTACATAAATACATCTTTGCCATAATCCTATGAGACAAATATGAACATGAAACCAAAGGAAAGAGGGAGAAAAGAGAGAAAGCAAATTAGAAGCCAATGTCAGCAATAAATATTGATACAAAAATAGCATATAAAACTGACAAAGGGATGACCATGTGACATGTTCAAAATATTATTAACGATAATCACATTGAATTTATACCAGGAATGCAGGGATAGTTCAAAATGAGGCAAACTATAATACCATATGAATAACAAAAACATTTTTTAAAATCACAAGATTCTCTCAGAAGAAAGCCTTTGACAAAATACAGAACACTTTTTAGTTAACACTAAAAAGCATAGACATAAATGGATCTTTTACACAGATTGAATCTATTAATGATGAACTAGCATTATTTATGATGAAGAAATACGAATAGCCTTTGTAATAAGACTGTGCCATAGATGTCAGTCAGCAGTGATCTAATTTGTTATATCTTTAGAAATTATAACTATAGAAGTAAGACAAGAAAAGAAAACTGACGGAATATGCGCAAAGAAGCAGTAAGATTATCTACTTGCAGATGGTGTGATGGCTTACTTAATCAAATCAGCATCACGAAAGCAGAATATAAAATCAATCCACAAAAGTCATCCGCTCTTCAGTATATTGCCAAGAAAACCCAGCAAGAGATAGCAAAAAAAAATGCCACTCGAAATAACTATAAAATGCCTAAGATATCTTGGAGTTAATCTATCAAGACAAATGCAAATACAAAATACTTTGCAAATAGAAAGGAAACTTAAATAATTGGAGAGATGTTCTTTGTTCATGGTTGGGCAACATCAAAGTAAAATGATACTATCTGAACTTACTAAGCCTAGTTTAGAGCCATACCAATCAAAGTACCAAGGAGTTCCTTTATAGGACTAGATAGAACGATAAAGTTCACATGCAAGCACAAAAAGTTAAGAATCTCAAGGAAAATAATGAGCCATAAACTTGTTCAACTTCTGGAAGAAAATGTGGAATTACATTTTAAAAAATCACTCAGTTGCACGTACACTTTAAGAATATCCCAACAAGGAGGTGAAAAGGAAAGATCCCATATACACAAAAATATCTAGAGTAGCACTTTTTGTAGCAACCACGACCTGGATAAGAGCCAAAACGATTGTGGTACATGAATGTAACAGAATATTAAGAAATGACAAATATGAAGAAGTCAGAGAAACTTGGGAAGTCTTCCAGAAACCAATGCAGAACAAAGTAAGCCAGACCAAGAGAAGAGTTTATGCTAAAATGACAATAATGTAGGCAGTCAGGTGGCCCAGTGGATAAAGCACTGGACATGAATAAGAAAGAAAGACTAGTTGTATATTCTTGGACAAGTCATTTAACTGCTCTCTGCCTCAATTTCCTCTTCTGAAACATGGAGGTCATAATAATACCTCCCTTGCTGCAAGGACCAAATGACATATTTGTAAAGCTCTTCTCAAGCTTTCAAGCACTACGTAAGGAAAACAACACTGAAAGACATCGATACAATGACCAATCAGCTTCAGATGACTAATAGTGAAACATGCCTCCACTCCCTTGGCAGAGAGAGACCAGGGGTTCAGAAAGAGGTATACATCATCCGATACAGCCAACGTATTGATCAGTTTTGTTTAACTGTACCTCTTTATGACAAGGGAGGGTTCTCACGGGTGTGGGAGAGGATTCATTGAGAAGTGATGTGAACAGAGCACTGCAAGAGTGAGGAAGACCCAAGTTCAAATTTGGCTTCTTGGCTTTGTGACCTTGGACAAGTCACTTAGCACAGTGTTTAGTACATAGTAAGCACTTGATAAATGCTAACTCTAATAATAACAATAATCCATTATTGTAAAGTACAGTGATGTTCTTAATTCAAATCAATACAACTGTTTTAAAAGTGCTTTTGACCTTGAACTCCCCCCTGAAACGGACCAACCTTTTCATAACAATATTTTATCTTCTTTTAACATGGCTGCAAGTCATGGAATACTAAAAGTCTCTTAAGAGTTGAAAATGAGAAAACTCAAAAGCAATTTGGCAGAAACTGGTACAGACCAACGATGCACACAGGATAAGGTCAAAATGGGTGATTTAGACATAAAGCATAATGTCATAAGCAAATCAGGGGGACAAAGGAAAAATTACCTGTCAGATTTGTGTTGTGCATACTATGCTAATTTCTATAAAAATTATTTCTGTAAGAATTATTTTTAAAAAAATTTAAGGTCACCCTCCATTATGAATAAAATTTTATTGTGAACTTAAAAAAAATAATACTGAAGTGCCACTTCACACCTGTCAGATTGGCTAATATGACAGAAAAGGAAAATTATATATGTTGAAGGGGATGTGGGAAAATAGGGACACTAATGCATTGGTGATGGAGTTGTGAACTGATCCAACCATTCTGGACAGCAATTTGGAACGATGCCCATAGGGGATAAAACTGGGCATACCCTTAAACCCAGCAATAACCTTACTATAAAAAATTATTAATAATAATAAGAGTTAAAAATAACTATTACCTGGAGGTAATGGAGAGGTTCATGGTGAGTATAAATTAGAGGAATGGGCATTTATTAAGCACCTATTATGTGCCAGACACTGTGCTAAGTGCTTTTTTTAAAATAACAAATATCTCATTTGATCCTCATACCAACCCCTGGGAAACTGAGGCAAGCAGAAGTGACCTGCCTAGGGTCCTACAACTCCTAAGTGCCTAAGGCTATATTTGAATTCAAGTCTCCCTCATTCCAAGTCCAACGCCCTGTGCACTGTGGTGCCACCTACTGCCTCTAAATAGGCTACCATGCATCACAAACATGAAACTACAAAGAAGGACAAGAATAAAAGATGTTATCCAAGAAACTGATGAGTGAAAACAAAGATGGGTTAATCATGTGGTGAGAGCAAGAAATCACTGATGAATCTGATTACATGAAATTAAAGAGTTTTTGCACAAACAAAACCAATGCAGCCAAGATTAGAAGAAAAGCAGGAAAGCTGGGGGAAGGGAGTCGACTTACAGCAAGTTTCTCTGATAAAGGTCTTATTTTTCAAACATATAGGGAACTGGTGTGCTCCACTGTCATAATGGCTTCTATCACACAGGATATGCAGGTAGCAATGTGCGGTGATGCATATCATTGGTGGATCAATGAAATCACAGATTTGAATATTTGAGTATGAGTGACTCTATCACACTCCCTAAAATCTTCTCTTCTCTCCTCAAGTCTTTTACAACATCCTCTCCCTTCTTCTCAGTAAAGGACATCACCCATGAGTAGGTTGGAACCAGCTCCTATAGGCTCTCAAAAAATGATAATTAAATTTATACCTCAGAAATTGGCCAAGGCCATCAGGGCTGTACTGATGGTTCTTTTGATTGTCCGGACTTCAGAAAGTGATGGAGAACACATTGCTAATGTAGCTTCCACTTAAATGTATGTCCTGTATTCTTTTTTTTTTTCTAGAAAGCCAGTTATTAAACAGTTACCAGCATACCACTGACCTTACTTCATATTACACTGAGAAAACAGAAGCCATTAAAAAAACATCGCTATTCTGATGTTTCAAAAGGGATGAAAACTAAATAGTTGTTCCCATCAAAAATGAAAACCACAACTGAAGAAGAAATAAAATAAATTTGCATAAATTATTTTGCCTGGTTATATGCAAACAAAACTAACAAATGAGGGAAAATGAGTATTTATAAAAAGTCACTACACAGATAAACTAAACAAGAAATAGACTCACACTCTTTGTCAGAAAAAAGAAAGTGAACAAGCCATGAATAAACTTCCAAAAGAAAAAACTAGAATTTAAAAGTGAATTATATCAATCATTCAAAAAACAATTCCAATATTACATAAACTATGAGAATAAGGAAGGCACCCTTCCAGTCTCCTTCTATGATACAAATATGTCCTTGATAACTAAACTAGGTAGGGATCTTTTTTTTTAAATTATGGGTCAATATCCCCAGTGAAGGGCAGCTGGGTGGACAGAGCTCTAGTGAATAAAGTGCTGGACCTGGAGTCAGGAAGATTCATGTTCCTGAGTTCAAATGCAGCCTCAGACACTCACGAGCTACGTGACCCTGGGCAAGTCCCTTCACCCTGTTGGCACCAGTTTCCTCATCTGTCAAATGAGCTGAAGAAAGAAATGGCTAACGATTCTGGTATCTTTGCCGAGAAAACCACAACTCAGGACACAGAGGGTCAGAATCAATTAGAAAATGGCTGACCAACAACCAAAATTCCTAAAGAACACTGACACAAAAGTTTTAAATAAAATACTAGCGTGTGGGTGACAACGTTAGATTATGAGAAATGCAGGGTTGGTTCAACATGACCATACGGATAATTGATCACATGAATAATATAAGTATTGAAAAGGCGTTTGACAAAGCAACACCCATTTCTACTAAAAACTAGAAAACACATGGATAAATGGAATTTTCCTTGATGTAGTAACTAAGAAATCCAAGAGTTTTCAATATCAGGGATAAAGCAAGGAAGCCAATGGTCCCCACCACTGAACAGAATGCTAGAAACGCGCACTGTGGAGATAAAATAAGAAAAGGAAATCAAGGGAATTATAAGCACAGGCAAAAAGAGAATGGATGTAGGATTACACAGAAAACCCTGAAGACTCAACCAAAAAGTAACTGAAACAATATATTCGGCAAAGTTCTGAACATAAGCTAAGTCCACAGAAATTCTCCGGATTCCTGTATAATACTAGAGTGGTTCGCCATTTTCTTCTCCAGCAGGAAGAACTAGAAAGAGAAATTCTATTCAAAATAACCACAGAAGCGATAAAATACTTGGGACATCTATCTATCACGATAGACCCAGGAGTGATGTTAAGTCCCACTGTGAGACAGCAGGAACAAAAAGAAATCTAAATCAAGGGGGAAAAATCCATCGCTCACATACAGGTTGAGTCACTATTTTTATAATGACATCTACCTATGTTTATTTACTCGTTCAGTGTTGTTCCAACCAAACTACCAAAGGATTATTTTATAGAAACAGAAAAAATAATAATGAAATCCAAATGGAGGGACAAGAGTTCAAGAATCTAAAGGTTAATAACAAAAAAGGGAGAAAAAAGGAGACCTAGCAGTGCCATATTTCCATCAAGTACCTCTATCCTTCTCTCTCCCCCAACTCTCTTTCTTTCCCTCCCTCTATCTCCCTCTCTCTTTCTGTCTCTCCCTCTCCCTCTTTCCCTGGTCTTTCTCACCCCTGGCCCCCCTCTTTCTTTTTCCCTCTCTGTCTCCAACTATCTTTCAGTTTTTGTCTGTCCCTCTCTCGTCCCTTTTCACTCTCCCTTTTTCCACATTTATGTCTCTCTCTCCCCTTCCTCTTATTCCTTCTCTATCTCCATCTCTCTTGGTCTCTTTGTCTCTCACTTTCTCCTTCTCCCTCTCCCCCCTTCTCTGTCTCCCCCTCTCCATCTTTTCCACACTGTCTCTATATCACTCGAGGTTCTCTCTGTGTCTCTGTCTCTCTCCCTCCATTTCCCTCCTCTCCATCTCTGTCTCTATCATCCTGCATCTGATTCTCTCTCTTTCTGTCTCGCCTTCTCCCTGTCCACCTCTGTCTCTCTCTCCCTGCCCTGTCTTTCTCTCTGTCCCTCATCCTCTATTTCACTGTCTCTTTCTCTCTCCACCCTCCTGTTTTTCCCTCTCTGCTCTATCTCTCTCTCTCATCCTCTTTCCCCCATCTTTCACTCTCTCACTTTCTCTGTCTCTTTCTCTGTCTATCCCTCTCTCGCCCTCTTCTCTCTGTCTCTGCCTCTGTCTATTTTTCTCTGTCTCTCCCAACAGGTCCCCTCATCTGTGTGTGTGTTTCTCTCGGTCCTCTCTCTTTCTCTCCTTCCTATCTTCCTGTTTCTATCCATCTCTCTGTCTCTCTCCCTCTCCCTTTATATGTCTCTCTTCCTTTCTCCTTTGGCCTGTTTCTCTTTCTCTACCCCCTCCCCTCTCTTTGCCACCCCCCTCTTTCCCTCTCACTCTCCTCTCTCTCCATCTCCCTCTCTTCTAACCTCTTTCCCAGTCTCTCTTGGTTAAACTGTTTCTCCCTTTCTCTCTGTCTCTTTTTCTCTGTCTCTCCCTCTCTCTCTCTCTCCCAATCACTTGTCTCCATTTCCATCCTTCTCTCCCCGCAACTTTGCTCTCCACCCTATCTCTGTCCTTTCCTCTACTTCTCCTTTTTGCTCTCCCTCACTCTCCCCCACTTTCTACCTCTCTTTTCCCTTTGTCACTGTCCCTTTCTAAAACTCTCTGTAACAGTCACTATCTCTATCTCTGTCTCTCCCCCTCTCCCTCTCTTGCCCTCTGTCTCTTTCATTCTCTCTGTCCCTCTTCCACTCCTCTCTCTTTTGCAGTCTATTTCTCTCTCTCTCCCTCCAGTCCTTTCCCTCTGTCCTCCATCTCTCTCGTCACCCCTCTCTCCAAGTTTTTCATTCTCACTTTCTCTGTCCCTCTCCTGCCTCCCTCCCCCCTACCCTGATCTATCTGAATACTCGCTATTCTGTCTATTCCCTTTCCTCTTTCTTTCCCTCTCTACTTCTTTCTCTCTCACTCTGATCTCTCTTCAACCCTTAATGTCTCTCCCCTTCACTCTCCTCCATCTCTCTCTCTCTCCCTTCTCTGTCTCTTCCTCTGCGGCCCCTCCTGTCTGTCCTTCCTTCCCTGCTCCATCATTCTCTGTTCCTGCTTCTCCTTCTCCCTACTCTGTCTCTCAACTCAATTTCCTTGTCCTTCTCTGTCTCTCTATCCCCATCTCATCCTCCACTCTTGTCTTTGTCTCTCCCTCTTTCTCTCTCCTCTTTACTCTTCTCTCATCCTCCTCTCTCTCTGCCTCTCTATCTCTCCCTCTCTCTCCCCCATCTCTCTTTCTCTCTACACTTTTTCCTCTTCCTCTCTCTCTACTTCTTTGTCTCTCTCTGACTCTACCCCTTAATGTCTCCCTCTCTCCTTCACTCTTCATTCTCCCTTGTTATCTCTCTCTGTCTCTGTCTCTCCCCTTTCCCTTCTCTGCCTCCTTCTCTCTCTCACCCCTGGCTTTTTCTCTCTCTTTTCTTTACCTCCCCACATCTTTGTCTCTCCCTGTCTGACTCTCCTCCCCCTTTAATGTCTCTCTCTCTCCCCTTTACTCTCCCTCATCTCTCTATCTCTCTGTCTCTCTCTCCCTCTGCTCCCTCTCTTTCCTTGTTTGTCTCTTGCTCTCTGTTCCATCATTCTCTGTTTCTGCTTCTCCTCCTCCCTCCTCAGTCTCTCTTAACTACATTTGTTTCTCTTTCCTGTCTTTTACTCTCCTCCTCTCCTTTTCTCTCTCACTCTTTATTCTCCTCCCTCTCCCTCCTTCCCTACACTGCTCTCTGCCTCACACACTATCTCTCTGTCTCATTTTCTGTCTCTGTCTCACTCTCCAACCTACTCTATCTCTGTCTCTCTCTTTCCAGCTCTCTCTCCCTCCTTCCATGTCTGAATGTCTCTCTGCCTGTCGGTTGCTCTCGTTTCTCTCCCTCTCTACTTCTTTGTCTCTATGACTCTTTCCACTGCTTACTTTCTCTCTTTCCCCTTCATCTCTCCCTCATCTCTGTCTCTCTTTCCTTCCCTCTCGCATCTGTCTCTCCCTCTCTCCTTCTTTATCACTCTGACCTCTGACACTCTCCAGCCTTTAATATCTCTCTCTCTCTCTCTCTCTCTCTCTCTCTCCTCTCTCTCTCTCTCTCTCTTCTCTCTCTCTCTCTCTCTCTCTCTCTCTCTCGTCTCTTCTCTCCTGCTTTCTCTCTCTTTCTTCTCTACATCTTTGTCTCTCCCTATCTGACTCACCTCTCCCTTTAATGTCTCTCTCCCCCCTTCACTCTCCCTTCTGTTTGTCTGTATCTGTCTCTCTCCTCCTCTCTCTGTGTGTTTCTCTACCCCTCACACTTTTTCTCTCTATCCCTTTTCTCTCCCTCTCTATTTCCTTGCCTCTCTCTTTGATTCTCTCCACCCCTTAATGCCTCTCACTTTTATTCTTCCTCATCTCTCCTTTTTTCTCTCCCCCTCTACTCCTCCCTCTCTTTCCCTGTCTCTTTCTCTCTGGACCTTCCCTCTGCCTTTCCCTCTCTGCTCCATGATGCTCACTGTATCTGCTTCTGCTTTTCCCTACCCAGGCTCGCTTAATTCTATTTACTTCCCTTGTCTGTCCCTTATTCTGTTTCTCTATTTCTCTCTTCCTCATGCTTTCTTCCCCTCTCTCCATCTCTCCCTTTGTCTCCCTCATTCTAACACATATACATTCCCTCTTCTCTCCCCCCCTCTCTCTCCCGTTTCCTTCTATCCCTCTATCTCTGTCTCACTCCTGACTTTTTCTCTCTCTTTCCTTTTCTTCAGTCCCTGACTCTCCTCTCCCTTTAATGTCTCTCTCTCCCCTTCACTCTCCCTTCTGTATGCTTGTATCTCATCCTCTCTGTGTGTTTCTCTAGCCCTTATGCTTTTTCTCTTTATCCTTTTCTCTCCCTCTCTATTTCCTTGTCTCTCTCTTTGGCTCTCCATCCCTTAATGCCTCTCACTTTTCCTCTTCCTCATCTCTCCTTTTCTTCTCTCCCCCTCTACTCCTCACTCTTTCTCTCTGGACCTTCCTGTCTGTCTTTCCCTCTCTGATCCATAGTGCTCTCTCTTTCTACTTCGGCTCCTCCCTAACTCAGGATCTCTTAATTCCATTTACTTCCCTCATCTATCCCTTATTCTGTCTCTCCTTTTCTCTGTTCCTCCTCTTTTTTCTCTTCTCTCCATCTCTCCCTTTGTCTCCCTCATTCTAACACATATACATTCTCTCTTGTCTGTCTGTCTGTCTGTCTCTCTTTCTCTCTCTCCCTCTCTCTTTTCCTTGTCTGCCTCTGTCTTGTACCTGGCCTTCTGTCTTTCCTTTACCTCTCCACATCTTTATATCTCTCTGTCTGTCTCTTCCCTCCCTTTAATGTTTATCTCTCCCCTTCACACTCCCTCCTGTTTATATCTGTCTCTCTCCTTCTCTCTCTGGGTGTTTCTCTATCCCTCTCCCTTTTTCTCTCTATCCCTTTTCTCTCCCTCTCTACTTCCTTGTATCTCTCTTTGCTTCTCTCCACCCCCTTAATATCTCTCTCACTTTTCCTCATCCTCTTCTCTCTCCCTTTTTCTCTCCCCCTCTTCTCTCTTTCTTTCCCTGTCTCTTCCTCTCTCTATTTCCCTCTCTGCTCCATGATGCTCTCTCTCTCTCTCTCTCTCTCTCTCTCTTCTCTCTCTCTCTCTCTCTCTCTCTCTCACTCACTCTCTCTCTCTCTACTTCAGCTCCTCCCTACTCAGGCTCTCTTAATTCCATTTACTTCCCTTGTCTGTCCCTTATTCTGTTTCTCCATTTTTCTCTTTCTCACTCTTTCTTCCCCTCTCTCCATCTTTCTGTCTGCCTCTGTCTAATTCATTCTAAACACACATATTCTCTCTCTCTCCATCTCTCTCTCTTGTTTCTCTCCCTCTTTGACTCCCTCCATTCCTTAATCTCTCTCTCTCTCTCTCTCTCTCTCTCTCTCTCTCTCTCTCTCTCTCTCTCTCTCTCTCTCTCTCTCTCTCTCTCTCAGACACACACACACACACACACACACAGTTCTCACTGTCTTTCCCTCTCTGCTTCATCTTTCTGTCTCTCCCTCCTCTGTCTCGTTCCCCCTCTTGTCCTCACTCTCTCCCCCTCTTCTCTCTACATTTCTGTCTTACTTCATATCCCTCTATCTCCGTTCTTCTCCTCTCCATCTCTCCATCTCCCTCCTGTCTCTGTATCTGTCTCTCTTGCCCGTACTCTCTCTCTGTCTCTCCCTCTCTCTATCAGATTCTCTTTTTCTCTGTCTCTCTCACACTCCCCCCTTCTCTCTTACACTTTTTCTCTCTCCCCTGTCACTGTCTCTTCCTCTCCCTTGCTCTGTCTCCCCCTCTCTTTCTATCTCTGTCTCTCTCCCCATCCCTCCTCCTTCTCCTCCTCCTTCTTCTTCCCCCCTCCATCTTTAACTACCTCTCCTCTTTGCCAGTCTTCCTCTCCTCCATCCCTCTCTCTATCTCTCTTTTTCTTTCCTCATTCTCTCTCCCTCTCTCTCCCCCTTCCACTCCCATTTGTTGATCTCTTCCTGTGCATACCTGCTCACTCCTCTCACCTCTCTCCTGCTTCCTCCCTCCCTCCATCTCTTCCCCTTCCTCTCTCTCTCTCTCCCTCTCTCTCTCTCTCTACTTGTCTTTTTCTGATTCTCTACTCATTAATATCTCTCTCCCCTTCACTCTCCCTCCTCTGTCTCTCTTCTCTCACTCTTCCTCTCTCTTCCATCTCCCTGCCTTTCCGTCTCTCATCCTTCCACCTCTAACCCCTTCTTCTCTCTCTCCCCCATGTCTCTCTCCCTCCCTTCCCACATCTCCTTTTCCCTTTCTCTCCCTCTGTCTCTTTGTCTGTCTCTCTCTCTCCATCTCTCACTTGCTATGCCTGTCTCCCTCTCCCCATCTTTCTTTCTCTATCTCTCCCTCTTCTCTCTCTGTATATGTCTCTCTCATCTCTCTTCTCTCTTTCTCTCTCTCCCCCTCCTATCTTTCTTTCTCTGTGTCTCTCTCTTCCCCTTTCTCCCCCTCTCTCTCTCCCTTTCTATCCTCTGTCTCTCCTCCATCATCTCTTATTTTCTCTGCCTTTTCTCTCTCCCTCCTGAACCTCCCTCTGTCTTCCTTCTCTTCCTATCTCTTTCCCTCCTCTCTGTCTTTCCTTCTGTCTCCGCCCGCCTGTCTCTTTTTCCCCTCTCCTCTCTGTCTCTGTCTCACTCCCTATCCCTCAGTCTCTGTCTCTTTCCCTCTTCCCCAGTGCCTCTCCCTCCCTCTTCTTCCTCTCTCTCGCTCCCTTCTCTTTCTCTTTATCTGTTTCTCTTTCTTTTTCTGTTTCTCTCTCTTATCTCTGTCACTGTCTCTCTCCTTTTTTCCCCTACACTCTCCCTTTTCTCTCCTCTCTCTCTCTCCCTTCCTATCCTTATCTCTCCTTTTATTTCTTTGTCCCTCTCTGTCTCTAACAGAGCTCACTGTTTTTCTCCCTCTCCCTCTCTCTCTCCCTCCGTCCCCCCTCCCCTTCTCCTCTACCTCTCTGGACCCTCCTCTCTCTTTCCTTCTCTCTCCCCTATCGCAATACCCTTGCTTCTCTCTCTTCTTTGTCTCTCCTTCTCTCTCCCTCCCTCTCTCATTCTTCCCCTTCTTCCCCTTCTCCCTTCGTCCCCCCATATCTCTCTTTTCCTATTTCTCTATCTCTTCCACTTTCTCTTCCCTCCCTCTCCCCACCTTTTTCTTTCTCCCTGCTCCTCTCTCTGTCTCTGTAGCTCTGTCTCCCCCACCTCTTTCTTTGTCTTTCTCTCTTTTCCCTTCTCCCCCTCCCTCCTCTCTCTCCCCCATCTTTCTTTTCTGCTTTCTCTGACTTTTCTCTCTGTCCCCTCCTAAATCTCCCTCCTGTCTCATTCTCCTTCCACTTGTTTCTCTCTCTCCCCCATCAACATCTCTCTTTCTCTCTATCTCTCTCTCCTCTATCTTTCTCTGTCCTCTGTCTATCCCTCTGCCTTTCCTTAACTCTCTCTCTCTCTGCTCTCTCCTCCTCCTTCTCCTTTTTTCTCTATCCCTGTCTCTTTTTCATTCTTCCTCTCTCTTTCACCCTGTCCTTAACTCTTTCACCTCTTTTTTCTCTTTTCTCTCTTGCTCCCTACATTCTCTCCTTTTCCTCCTCTCTCTGCCTCCCACCTCTCCCTTCCTCCCTTTCCCTCCTGTCTCTCTCACCCTCTCCCTTTTTCTCTCTCTCATCCTTCCTGCTCTCTCCCCTTGTCCACCCTCTCCCTCTTTCCTACTTCTCTTTTCCTCTCTTTATATCTTTTCCACTTCCTCTCTTTCCCTCTTCATCTCTGTCTGTATGTCTCTCTATCCCTCCCACTTTGTGTCTCTCTGTGTGTGTCTCTCTCTTTCTGTCTGTCTGTATCACTCTCCCTCCCTCCCCTTGTCTCTCTTTCTCCTGCCTCCTCTCTCCCTTTCCCT